>NC_087202.1:135596996-135599496 GCF_015104395.2 Macrobrachium nipponense | reverse complement strand
TGTTTAGAAATCCTACTGGGATTCACTATTTACAGAAACGAGCTAGATATGTTTGTTTTATCATTCTAAACTTGTT
Organism: Macrobrachium nipponense; assembly: GCF_015104395.2. Lineage (NCBI taxonomy): Eukaryota > Metazoa > Arthropoda > Malacostraca > Decapoda > Palaemonidae > Macrobrachium > Macrobrachium nipponense. Next base: position 135,599,420 of record NC_087202.1, on the reverse strand, counting down.
CAATTACTGTGCATATTTGTTTTATAATTGCAGGCTTGTTTAAACAGGGCACTTGAAGATGAAGGTACAGTGATAAGAGCAATTTAATTACTGGCATACTTCACACAAGTTAGAAGGACAATGAGAAGCATAGTGATTCAACATCATAATATTTGCATGTCTGGATAGAGACTTCTCAAAGCTGTAACTATCATCTTCAGCTCTAACACATGATGGACAGCAAAATTTTAAACGAGAACTCTTACTCCACTCCTTCCTTCAGGAGGCTTTTATGCATCAGTACACAGTCTGTATGAATCCATAAGTCGCATTCTGAGCACTGTATGACATTTGCATTATCACACTCCTGACTACAAACACCACAAGGATTCTTTGGCAGAGGGGCAAACTTGACTTTTTTATGCTTTGGCATTTTGATAACTTGTATAGCAGCCAAGAGACAGCTGACAGAATCTGAACCTTTTCAGCCTTTTTATGCTGATATGAGGGCACATGAACAACCAACGCCCAGGTAATTACAGGTAAAGTGTGAAGAAACCCTGTTATCAAATTACTAAAAATAATAGTTTTGAAAACGGGTTGAACCCTAGTCGACAGGGAAGCGTTAGGAAGCCAAGGATGCCATTGATCCACTTTAATAACAATAATGATAATATAATTATTATTTATAAAGCCCATCAAGATACCCTACTTGATTACTCTGCAATAGCATGGTAGCTCTGGTAGCTAGTTGCTAAAACTAAAGGCCACCATACATACAATACGAAACAAATGTCAGCAGATGTCACGCGTAATGACTGTTTAAACAAGTTTACAATTATCAAACAAATATACACAGTAATTAAACAAGCTTACAATTATGAAACAAACATACCTAGGGTCGTTTCGGTAAATAGTGGGACCGTCCAATTTGACGTCAAGGTATTCTACAAATTACCATTAGGTAATCATATTCATGTCAGAGTAGATTAAAGATTATTAATGAGACAATCATATTTATCATATTTTATATTACGGTATATCACGAAAAATGACTGAGATAACGATCATTTATATCAAGACTTATTATAATTATTCAGATAATCATAATCTATTGAGCATCACAATCCGAATTTTAAAAATTTAGATTAGATCAAAATAGCCTTTTCATTCAGAGAAACGACCGAACAAATAAAAAAATACGAGATAGATTAATTCGGACGTCAAAAACTTGTAATAAATTGTAATTAATATGTCAAGAGTCTTGAATAGGTCGTGAAATTCACCATCTATGAAATCTAGTATGATCAGCATCTTACTCTTTCCCTTCGTGTAGTTTAATAACATTTTTAATCAATCCCTTACGTATGTCAGGAAAGACGGTTCCGAGAATTGTATTTCTTCATCATCCCCTCATCTTGTCTTCCACCCTCCCCCCCTCCATCCGTCCTCAAATTCTCTCGGGAGGAAGTTTTCCTCGGAAACCGAGATGACTAGCCGTGTCGCCATTGTCGTGCAAAGTTTAATATCTCGTTCGAGGTTCGACTGGAAGAGCCGAACTTATTTACGTGTTAACTCGGCTTTTGTCGGAATGTAAATATACCGAGAGATGTTCAGCAGAAAGAAGGAATGTCCTCATAAAGTCTTGAGACCAAAGTTGTATGAAGGGAGGAAGTCTCGACATATGCACGGCGGATGTACGATGACTTTTATTGGACGCGGCGACGGTTGGTCGGAATTGCCAAATTGCCCTTCGATGAACGTGAAATGCATATTGCGTTCATGAATATTGAATTCTGACTGTGAGCAGGAATGCTGTTTATTAACTGCGCGTCATTTCAAGGCAAGATTAATTGTAATAAATTTCATGGCACAAAAGACAGGGCGAGAATAAATGTAAAGAACTTTTGATGATATTTTAGGAACTGTGCCGTAACGAGAGTTTTAAATAAATGCGCTTGAGTTTCTTTGGCCAGTCGAGTTTTCTGTACAATGTATAATGCTGTATGAAATTCTCAGACACGGCCCATGAAACTCTCAGCCACAGCCCGGTGGTGGCCTATGTTGTTGGAACCCATAGTAATGCCAGTGGCACGATCATGGCTAATTTTAACCTTAAATAAAATGAAAACTATTGAGGTTAGAAGGCTGCAGTTTGGTATGTTTGATGATTGGTGGGTGGATGATCAACATAGCAAGTTGCAGCTCTCTGTCTTCTGTAGTTTTTAAGATCTGAGGGCGGACAGAAAAAGTGAGGACGGACGGATAGACAAAGCAGGTAAAATATTTTTCCTTTACAGAAATTAAATAAAAACGAACAAAACATTGTTTATTATAAATCAAAGTATAATTCTTTAGGACCTTTAGCAATAAGAAAGAAATGGTAGGTAATTAGCCTCATATCAAAATATAGGCAAAACCGGATGAGACTGTTTATAACACAGT
>NC_087202.1:135521565-135596496 GCF_015104395.2 Macrobrachium nipponense | reverse complement strand
GCAACGGTGTTTATTGGTGCTGTCAGGGACGACAGATTTAAAACGTGAGGATTTAGAAAATTTACTTTTTCGTTGTTCCATCTTTCGTTCTGTTTTTCTCATGAAATGCTCCTGATTTCTTTCATGGAGTGCTCCTTAACTTTCCTATAAAATACTCCTTAATATTCTCATAAAATGCTCTTTTATTTTCTAATAAAATACTCCTTGATTTTCTTATAAAATGCTCATGAATTTTCTAAAAAAAAACACTTCTTAATTTTCACATGAAAGTGCTCCTTAATTATCGCATGAAAGGCTCCTTAATTTTCTCATGAAATGCTCCTTGATATTCTAAAAAAAAGGTTCATATTTTCTCGTAAAATGCTCCTTAGTTTTCTCATAAAATGCTTCTTAGTTTCTCATGAAATAGTCCTTGATTTTTCTAATGAAATGCTCCTTAATTTTCTCATGAAATGCTCCTTAATTTTCTCATATCATGCTCCTTAACTTTCCCATGAAATACCTTTGATTACCTCCTAAATTGCTCCTAGTTTTCTCATAAAACGCTCCTTAATGTTCTCATAAAATGTTCCTCAATTTCCTTATGAAAATACCCCTTAATTTTCTCATGAAATAACCCTCAATTCGAATTGCACTAACTTTATTTTACAACGCTGCGTAATTTGGCAGCAATGTCCCAAGATGTTTTGTTGTTTGACAAAATCGGTTTTTCTAAAGCTTGATGAAATCCTTCCCTCTATGAAGTTATAATGTAAATGGCATTCTGCATGATGTATGAGACTCCTTATTCGGGTATTTAAATATGCATACTTCTCAAGTTATTCAACCCGAATCATAAATGGAAAGTGTGTACTCAGGAGCAAATCACTGTGATAATCTTTGTGATTTATTATGAACTTCAATTACTAGTATCTCTTGGACCAAAATTATCTTTCTCTTTCTACCTTCCCCACCCCACTCTCTCTCTCTCTCTCTCTCTCTCTCTCTCTCTCTCTCTCTCTCTCTCTCAAGTAATAAAATCCAAAATAGAAAGAATCAAATCAAAAAAAGAGAGGAACAAAGAATGTCAGGTAAAAAGAGAAAAAGCAAGCCATCTACGAGATATGCAGAGATGTCAGCAAAAAAAATTTCAAATTAAAAAGCCTTAGGCTCCAAAGATTCTACTCAAGAGATAATAACTGTATTTATTATGCAAGAGGATATTGCAGATACGGAGAAAATTGCAGATCTCAGACACAAAATGAATAATTATGATGAAGGAAGATCAAATATTATGGAAAAGTTGGATTTTTTTAATGTCAGAATTTCTTGGAAATGAAAAAAAGAACAACATACCAGAACAGGAAAGAGACATGGGAAAATAAAAATTATTATTATCCAATATTAAAGTGAAGGCGAAACACGCAAACCATCATAGTGATGAATGCGCAGGGTTTAGTTACGAGTAACTCAAAAAGAAAAATAGTGTACTTAGAAGAACTAACCCAAATTGAAAAGAAAATAGATATAATGAATATAAGTGAAACCTGGTATTCCCAAGAGACTGGGAATGATGATCAAATAAAGGGTTCCAAACTTATAGATCAGATAGAAAAAATAGGAATCAATGGGGAACCGCAATATATGGGAAAGACAAAAAAAACAAGGAAAAATATATGAGAAATATAGTAACTCAGAAATGTGAACTAATAGCGGTAGAATTTGAATCTGAAAAAATTAATGAACATGGTAATATATAGACCTCCCTAATACTAAAGAGTTTGACTTAATAATAGAAAAAATTGGATGATATATGTAGAAATCACAAGGACTGGACTATTTCTATCCTATCTGGAGACGTTCAACTTTACTTCGTAGACTGGAAAGAACGATAGGAGATTGTGGTTGTACTTATACATATAAAAAAGAGAGATAATAGTAGTGCAGAAGATAAGAGGCAATTCGAAAAGCTATTAGATATGCTACTAGAATACAACATTCAACAAATAAATCAACCTGCCAACAAGAAAGGAAAATACTTTAGACCTAGTATTTGTGAACGAGATGAATTATGTTAAAGAAATAATAGTTTATAATGCGAGTATTTCAGACCATAATGTCATAGAATTAACAGTCCATTCCAAAGCAAGTGAAAACAGAGATAAGCAAGAAATGAAAGTGGGAAGGATATGGAAAATACAACTTCTACAGTAAAAAATATAAAATGGTCAGAAATAAATGAAGAATTAAACAAAGATTGGGATAACATTTTCGTAAGTGATGACAAGGGTAAATACAGAGATATTATTATAAAATATTAGAGAAAATAGTGGATAAAATATATACCGAATAAGAAAAGTAACATCAGTCATGCATACCAAGAGACAGAAAGGATCTTTGTTCCAGAAAAATCAGAAAGTGGAAAAAAGGTCTTGCAAAAGAAAAAATGCATGGAAAGTTATAGAACTAAAAAGTAAGATAGAAAAATGCAGAACAAAGATTATACAATCAAAGAAAAATGAAAAACGGGACTTGGAAGAAAAAACCCTAATAAATATCAAGCAAAACCCCAAACTATTATAACTCATATGCGAAGAAGATGAATAAAAAGAAGAATAGAAATAGGCCCTCTAAGAATTGAAGGAGATTAACAAATGAAAAAAAGGAATTTGCAACATATTGGCAGAACGATCTAAGAGAGAATTCACCCATAGAATAGATAATGAAGATAATGATATAGAAGTAAGGGACGAAAATAGTGAATATTTAGCTGACATAGATATTAATGAAGCTGATATTGTGCAGGCTATTAATGAAATTAAAAATGGAGCTGCCGCAAGGCCTGATGGAGTTCCTGCTATTTTGTTAAAGAAAGTAGTTCATTCTATAGCAAAGCCACTTGCAATATTATTAAGACAAAGTGTAGATACAGGCACGATTTATGATGAGCACAAAATTAGCATATATTACCCCTACATTCAAAAAGTGGATCAAGACTAGAGGCAAGTAATTATAGGCCTGTGAGTCTAACATCACATTATAGAAAGTGTATGAAAGGGTAATGAAGAAAAATATTATGAAACATTTTATAAAAAGTAATCTGTTTAATATAGAACAACATGGTTTCGTACCCGGAAAAAGTACACAAACCCAACTGTTAGTCCACCGTGAAAACATATACAAAAATATGAAAAGCGGAAATGAAACAGATGTGGTTTATCTAGACTTTGCAAAAGCTTTTGACAAGGTAGACCATAATATATTAGCGAAGAAAATTAGAAAACATAATATAGTGGATAAAGTAGGAAGATGGTTAAAAGAATTTTTACACAACAGAAACAGATAGTTATTGCAAACGATGAGAAATCGGATGAAGCTAAGGTAATTTCCGGTGTGCCACAAGGTACGGTGTTAGCTGCATTACTGTTTGTTATTATGATCGCAGACATAGACAGTAATGTTAAGGACTCGGTAGTGAGTAGTTTCGCCTATGACACAAGAATAAGTAGAGAAATTACTTGTGATGAAGATAGGAACGCGCTACAAAGAGACCTTAACAAAGTATATGATTGGGCAGAGGTAAATAGGATGGTATTTAACTCTGATAAATTTGAATCAATAAACTATGGAGACAGAGAAGGAAAGCTATATGCATATAGGGGACCTAATAATGAGACAATCACAAATAAGGAAGCAGTTAAAGACCTTGGTGTGATGATGAATAGGAACATGTTATGCAACGATCAAATAGCAATTCTATTGGCAAAATGTAAAGCAAAAATGTGAAAATGTTGTTACGGCATTTCAAAACAAGAAAAGCTGAACACATGATTATGCTTTATAAAACATATGTTCGTAGTCCACTTGAATATTGCAATATGATATGGTACCCACACTATCAAAAGGATATTGCACAAATAGAGAGTGTACAAAGGTCCTTTACAGCTAGAATAGAAGAAGTTAAGGACCTTGACTACTGGAAAAGACTACAATCCTTAAAATTATATAGTCTAGAAAGAAGAGAACGCTACATGATAATTCAGGCATGGAAACAGATAGAGGAATGGCTGAAAACATCATGGAGCCTAAAAATATCAGAAAGAGCAAGCAGAGGTAGATTAATAGTGCCCAAAACTATACCAGGAAAAATAAGGAAAGCACCCAGGACATTAATCCACTACGCACCAGCATCGATAATGCTCGACCAATATCTAAACTGCATCCCAGACCATCCAAGATTGGAAGATGCAAAATATACGGGAAGATGTAATAGCAACTCTCTGGCAGACATTAGAGGTGCCTCATACTGTGGGACCTGGGGCAACCCGAACAAGATGTAAGGTCTGTAAAGTCTGTAAGGTCTCTCTCTCTCTCAAGAAGCTAACTAGGCATTTAGGATAAAACATTATGACATTTTTCATGAGTAAATCTGCTACACGGTCGCAATATTTAAAAAATAATTCTCATGTTTAAGTAAAATCTATTCCAGTACAACCTTTCCCTCTGCGCATTTCGTTTCCTTAGAATTTCAATAACCAACAAAGACAGAATTTAATTGTCATACCTTCCTCGGAAGACCTGTTGCAGACTCGGGCGGGTTTAGCCGAGAACTCGTGACGCCAGAACGCTGCTTCCAATCAATCTAGTCACCAATAAGCGACTGCTGTGTTCCTTCCATCGCGCACTTGAAGCATTTTAGCTGAAAATAGCGCGTTGTTAACCACTGCTCTTTTCCAGTTAAACTATCTTTTTTTTGTATCAGAAAGACTTTTTTATATGAAGGACAGTAGATACAGCTGTTGGTTTAACTTGTATTGGCTTTCATAAAAAGTGTCACTTAAAAAAAAAAAAAAATTTAAAGTACATGAAGGTATTTGATGTATGGCATCTTCATACAGTCTCACATCACGTTTGGTAGAAGCATGTTATATCAAAGCATCAGTATGACGAAAAGCTGTGAATATTCCCCACGGAGAGTTTTGAATATTTAAGATGATCAACCGAACTATTTTAGTATCTTAACCTGGGTTCTTTTCTTCTTCCAAAATGACCTTCATTGGCATAATCATACCACTGAAGACGATGAACTTCGTTCATCTATATAAATAATAAAAGTATGAAAAGGCAGCGAAAGAGAAAAAGTATTTTTTTATCACTTCTATAAATGTTATTCATCATTCTTTGAAGTCGCTGAGAGATATGGTTACTTACTATGGCGTGGTTGGGGAGGGGGGGGGGGGGGGGGAGGGGGGGGGGGCGTCTGCGAATCTGAGGAGAAATATGATCAGAATAGTTAGGAAATGAAAATAGAAATATACTAAGTGCCAAGACATTCCAATAGTTTTGCGTCAGAGATCAGAGTCAATCTGTAGCGAAAGTGTTTACTCTGTCAATCAAAGTGAAGTAGATCGTGAAATTCATTGTATGGGAACTTTGACCCGTCCATTAAGTAACTACTGGAAATTACCGGGAGAATTACCATATCCATCGTCCCAATTACAAGGAGAATGAATGACCTCAATCCCCGTTTTTTCCACTCTCAGAGAAACGCAATTTGCATATTATTATGACTGTAAACTAACTGTTTGTTCTCTGAATAATTTTGCTCTCTTGGCCGGTCGAGGACGGTGGTTTAATTTATGTATGGAATAGTGAGGAGAATCAGAGGACCAGCGATTCTGTATATTAATGGTTCTGTTCATGATTTTTTGATGCTACCGAGAAGGGCTGCCATCATTATTGAAGAAAGGGAATGTCGGTTGCTTGTAGTACGAAATTACAATTAAAACGACAATAATAACGCCAGCGGAAGGGGGAAGCAGGAGATATATAATTCCTTTAAAAGTTGAAACCAATTCCTGATTTCACAGGAAATACTTGAGGGAACGCTTTCATTCAGTTTATTCCAGAAATATATATATATATATATATATATATATATATATATATATATATATATATATATATATATATTGCAAATCCTACATATATTTGAATTTAATCATGTCTTCGTCGATGTTAACTGAAGTTAGAAGTGATCCGGGTTCCGTAAACTACTTCTTTTCTGAATATAGTGTCATGAAACCTTTAGGAAAGCAATATAAAATTTAGGCCAAAGGCCAACCGCTGGGACCTACAAGGTCATTCAACGCTGAAAAGGAAATTTAGAGTAGATAGGTCTAAAACGTGTAACAGGAGAAAAACCTCAAACCAGTTGCACTATAAAACAATTGTTTGGAGTGGGTGAAAAGTAAGACGGAAGAAAACTAATATGAACGGAAGTACAGTAAAATGAATGAAATAAGTTGCAGCTTGTGGCTGATGGGAGGCTGCAAAAAACCTTAAGTAATGCCTACAGTGCCCCGCAAGAGGTGCACTGATAGCACTAGCCCTCAACAGGAAGCAATTTCATCAGAACGTATGTTAACTGAGACTGAAATTATGCCTTAGATTAGAACACCTTTTCTCAGGTAGGATGGCTGTAAACAAACCAGAAATGTCCTCATTAGTGGCGCGTAGAGATTCTAAAGTACATTCAGATGCAAATGGTGTACATTTGAAATATCTAAATATGTGTCGTTAAGAATATTGGTATGACAAAAATGAAATTCAATGAAAAAATAATGAAGAATATTTGCAATGGCGTTTTAAAAATCGTGTTTTCGGTTATAATCTGGGAGAAATCAAATTTTTCATATTTTAATTTCAATAATTTCTTAATGATCTTGATTTTATTCTTAACTTGAACTGTTATTCCTAAAAATATAAATGTAAATGAATGATTGGTACTGGATTTATTCATCTTCATTTTATTGTACTGCACGAGAGGAGAAAGGTATTTTTCGTATAAACAATATTAAAGAAATCTACAGTAGTATCTAATGTTCGTAAAGCTGTAGCTCTCACATTATGGAGGAGTAAATGATGGTAGTTTAAATTTGACAATTCTTCGAAGGTTGCGTGAAAGAGAGAGAGAGAGAGAGAGAGAGAGAGAGAGAGAGAGAGAGAGAGAGAGAGAGAGCAAAATTGGTGGAGGGATGAAATGGGAGTGGTTTGATGGCAGGCGTAATCGTGTGTCTGTTGTGGCGATCGCCGAGTTTATCAGTGGCGAGCATCTGTTACGAGATTCGTGAAGAGTCAGTAAGTCGGAAAAGACATTCAGATTCAGAAGTAGACAGGGTTATTTGGTGTTTTCTTTTCTTGGTTAATATTGATGTTGTATGGTTGTTGTGCGTGTGTCTGTCTGGTGATTGTTGAGTTGGAGAGGTTCGTTGTACTTGATTTTGTGGTTTGGTGGTTTCTGAGTTGTCTGTTGGAGACAGTGTTGGTGGTGGTGGTTTTTTTGTGCTGGGTTGGAGTTGGCGTATGATTTGTCAGTTGTTTTCGAGCTGTTGGTATTTGTTTGAGTGGTGATTGTGGTGTGTTTTTTTTTTTTAGTTGTTGTACGGTTTTGGTGTTTGTCTGTCTTGGGTAGTGAAATTATCGACGATTCTTGTGTCTCGACTAGCTTATATCCAGCGGACAGCACAGCCTAGCCCTGAGTATCTAGAGTCTGAGGTGAGTACATGTGTTTGTGTTTTGTGTGTTCTGTGTTCGGTAAGCCAATTGTCCTGCGTGTGAAAAGTAGTTAAGGGGAAAGTGTGGCTGTGGGAAAACTTGTTAGCCGTTACGATTACAGTAACTGGGGAGTTTGCTTGCTCGTTTTTTACTTGTGTGTAATTCCGCTACAACATAATGTTTTTGTTATATCACATGAAAAATTGAGATACTTTCCTCGAAGTTTTTATAATTTTTGAGATGATAAATACCCGAGCTATTAAAAGAACAAATAATCCTGGTGCAATATCGCTCTAAATGACCTTGGTAGACTTTTTAAAAATAGCAGCAACTTCCTACCAGCTCATTTATAATCTTGCCTCTGGGAGGTTGGAGGATATGCAAATAAATGGTTTGATGTTTACTTTTGATAATTAGACGAGCTCGAATATCTACAACGTTTAATTGTTTGGTTTACTGATTGACTATTCTTTGGAAAGTGGAATTTTTGGAGGAAAGATGAAAAGAATGAGATTATGACACCAGAGAAGTTAGTTAGGAAATTAATCATTTTTGGCTTCTGTCATTTTATCAATTTATCATTTTCTAGTTGTTTATTTCAATCGTTAATCCATTGTGTTGATGTATATATTCCTTGATTTTCTATTTATTTATTTTTTGGCTCTAATCTAAACTAGCCCTATTCTTTCCCTTTCTCTTCACCTGACGCACCTGCAGTCTTCAATTTCAATTTCGGACGGTTCCTGGAGCAAAATCTGCATGACTCTTGAGGGTTTGTTCAGGGCTAAAAGGGCACAAGGAGAGAAGAGGCAAAAGGGGCGCGGAATCAATCAAAGTAAAACGATTTCCGATAAAAGTCTGATTCACAAAATTCTTAGAGTTTCTATTTCTTTTCTTCATAGAGAATTTTGTTCATACATTCAAGGAATCCAGCCATGTTTTCCTCCTCAACTACGGATTTTTCATCATCGTCATATTCCCGCTAAATCTTTGCTAGTGTTGATCAAAATAACAATTTCCATTGAACGAGGTAATAGGATTTTGCTGCCCTCATCTTGCCGCTGTTTGGAGAGAAAAACGGGAAGAGTTTTCCCCTATCAATTAACACAATACATCACGATATCTAACGTCCTGAAACTGTATATTGCTCAGTCATGGCATTCCACTGGGAAGCGCAAGATCGATATTACATGGAGATGGGAATGCTCCCCTCAAAGTGATTATGATTTTTGGGACGGTAATTACCCGAACTATTTCACGGCTGAATAACCCGGGGTTTGTCTAATCCAAAACGGCCTTCATTTGCATACTATTGCAACGGAAAACGAAGGACTATTTTCCTCGCCAGTCGGATTGCCCAAGAAGGGAAAACTGAGGACCCGTTGATGCCTGCATGCAACTCTTGTGCGACTGGATTTACTTTTGGTTTTGCGAGCGTTATTTGTCACGGTTTGCTGTAATCGAGCGGGATACTTGGTTCATTATGACCGAGGAAAAGGGGAGTCTGAACTGCGTGTGAGGGGAACGCTATAATGCTTAGCAGATTGGATTTTGAGCGAGGGGACTTGGCACAGACGGAAAGACCACAGCAGACAGCAGCTCGAGTAGTAGAGTGTCACCATTGACGTTAGTCATTAAATCAATATTTTCTCTCTAGATTATGAAGAATCTTATTTTTTCTACTCACTTTCTTCATGTAATCACAGACATGACCCTACTTGCGAACATTCAGAGATGCGAACAAATGGGATCAGAAATTAAAACTGTATTCAGAGCGTTGCCTTTTATAATGTGTTGGATATGCACCTTTCTGTACATACAATAACAGTACTGTATGTACAAGAGTACTTGTGTTTTATGATGACATAACGTACGGTGAACTGCTGGTTTTATATCATACTGTACTTCAATAGGCATGAAGAGTACAGTAACCAACCTGCAAACAATTCAGCATATAAACGTCCGTCTGGAACGTCATTCAGTTTAATTAGAAGGCGAGCATCCTGGAACATCATGGAATCCACAGCTGGGCGAACTGACATAACATATGATCTACTGATTTCCTTTGGAGGTCGTATAAAAGAGTGACTCCTATATCTTATGGGACTTAATCAATAATTTCATTTCATCAAGATTTACTTACACTGGCTGACAAAGGACTTTTTCTTATTTAAGTTTTTCAAATTAATGACTAATATAATATATATATATGTATATATATATATATATATATATATACACACACACACACACACCCACACATACACACACACACACACATACACACATACACACACACACACACATATATATATATATATATACATATATATATATATATATATATATATATATATATATATATATATATATATATAAGACCTATTAAAACACTGGTTTAAAGCTAAGGACTATATTTCGATGGACTTACTTCCACCCTTATTAAGCAGTGAATGACAGAAGGAGTTCCATTAGTGAAATACTATATAGTGGGAGATTATGATTATGTTGATTGTCGACTGCATTTGGTTTCAATAAAAATATGTCCCTCTCTTAAAGAAACTGGTGTATTTTGTTTTGTAAATCTCACATATAATATCAGGTACAAACACATACAGATATGAATATTCCCATCCGCGGACTTATGATTTTTGAATCAACAATCACTCCAACCATTTCATAATTCATAAACATATGATTTTTTTAATTAACAATCACTCGAACCATTTCACAATCCACACACTTATGATTTTTTAATTAACAATCACTCAACCATCTCACAATCTACACACTCATGATTTTTGAATCAACAATCACTCGAACCATTTCACAATCCATACACTTATTTTTGAATTAACAATCACTCAACCATTTCACAATCCACAAACTAATGATTTTTGAATTAACAATCACTGGAACCATTTCACAATCTATACACTTACGATGTTTAAATTAGCAATCGCTCGAACTGTTTCACAACCGTAAAGAAAAACGCGTGTCATTTTACGGCCAGCAGGCTCCTGATTTGCATATTATTACAAGCGAAAGCGACCGACTGTTTGTTTACTGCCGTGTTTAATTCAGGGGCCAGTCCAAGGGAGGCAGTCCGAACTAGCAAGCAGCAATTTCACATATTAGTAAATATCATTCATGAGCGCTTGATGCAATCACGCAGGGGAGCGGTTCATTATGACAGAGGAAGGGGAATGTGAGCTGTGATTGTCAGAGGGGAATTAGTCTTTGCTAAGGGACAAGGCAGGAGGAAATGTCAGTACGAGGTCGGTCAATCATTCTTTCGGTATGAGTTGCAGCATTGTTTATGATGGAGGGTGCGAGATGCTAGATGTTTAATCTAAACACGCATAGTTATGAATGCAAATTAAGGGAGATTTGCGTTATCCTTTTTAATTGATGCAAGAGAAAATTCTACGTAAGAAATGTATGGATGACGTAAAATATGTGGTTTAAGAAGTAACTCTGAAAAAACTAACAATAAAACAATATAATCCCCAATAACGCTTTGGATGACATAGCGTTGTGGATTAAGTAGCAACGCTGAAAAAAGCTAACAATAATACCATATCTATCATCTCCAAACAAGCCAATATAAAAATCTTAGAGACCCTACTTTCTCAAGAAATATATATTGTCAATTACAGGCAGCATTTTTAACGGAAGACGGATAAACCAAGAAACTTCAATGATTTCCAAAATAACGGATACAAAGTATTACATTGATAGGATTTAAGTTTACCTTCTTTGACGGAATATACCTTGAAACCTTTCTGTGAAATGTCATCTTCCCATATCTAAAGATAAATTGGAAAGAATAGATTTGACATGATAGTGCAAACCCTCACCGTTCAGTTAAAATAACCCAGGTATTGAGAAGTGTCAGATTCTAAGTTCAAGTTATCTGAGTAACACATTGTTTTGAAATCACGCCTATATGGTGGTCGTCTTTTCACAGCGTAACCATGGCGATTTCGGAGAAGAAACTTACATCAGTTCTCAACAAACTATCGGAGCCAATGTATCAACCAGTGACGTTAAGACTGACTTGGACAGTCCCTGTATAGCAGTGGTTCTCCTCAATCTTTATTATAAAGGTTGAGGAGGTCTTTGCACCCTTTCACCGTCTGTCAGAACGTCACCCACCCCCTTTCCTGAATTGTCTGCCTCAAAAGCTGCATTCCAAATGATATGCAACAAAATGCTAACACAAACACAAGCTACAGGAGAGAAAGCACAGCATGACCTCTCAATATTGCGGACTGATGCGGACTGCTTTCTAAGTGGACCTGAGCAGTTGAGCCAACCAATTTGTGGTCACAGCTTCGCCCCGTCGGCTCCCGCCTCGAAACTGAAATTTTCTCCTCGTTGAGACCCACGGCTATATAGCAACTACAGTTTTCGAGACTTGATTTGAAATTCCTATATAGCAGCTATAATTGTCAGGAATAGTCTGGAATACCAACCGCAAAAGTTAAGACTAACCCTGATTTACCTTGGAATACCATTTACAGATTTTGTGAAGGAAAATTTCCATTCCAAACGTTTAACAAAAGGTAATAGAGAAATCTCACGCAGCATGGGGCACTCAAGACTGGGATTGTTGCAGATGCTGCAGAAGGGTTAAATCACCCACCAAGCATGCCATCTATTATTAGTATAAGAAGTAGAGAATGTACAGGAGGTTTACCGTAAGCAAAAAATGGACAATCATTGCTGGGATCCATTGACAAAGAACCAGAGCTACTGTTAATGTCGTTACAGAATGCAATGTATTATGAAAAGCAACACGGCTAAATAGGTGAGCCTGAGTAAACCGTCGTTAATGACTGTTTCTGTGAATCTTCTCAACAATTGGGAACTACGTAGCTACTTGTTCTTAGCCAAGTACCAATGGAAGCAGTCATCGAGAGCACCCATTAATAATGAGATTATCAGTACATATATACAAACATTATGTATGGTTATATGTATATATATATATATAGGTATATATATATAACATTATACATGTATGTATATATATACATAATATTATATAATGTTTATATATACATATATATATCATAATATATATTATATATATATATATATATATAGAGAGAGAGAGAGAGAGAGAGAGAGAGAGATATATATATATATATTATATATATATATATATATATATATAATATATATATATATATATATATATATATATACCACACACACATTTCATTCGGTTTAATCTAAATTACACGGGAAAACACCACAGCCTCATAGGTACAGCCATTTGTAAATGAGTTAATTATTTTCCCGATCTGTTTTCATCACCTCCGCCTTGAGTAACCTGTTCTCGTCTGGAGTTCCATTGGAGAATAGCAAATTGAGACTTGAGAGGCTGTGCGTTTGAACAGGAAAGTGTTGCCATCCAGTCAGTCTGCAATTTTCCTTCAAGAGCTCAGCTCTGTACAAGACTGGAAATCTACGCGTTAGTCTTTACGTGTATGATAGCTTAAACTTCTTACTTAATGCTCGATACCTGTTTATTGCCAGCTGGAATTCAGTTTTTTGCATCTGATCATTCATGGCCAGTCTTTGGTTGATATCAGCTCAAGTTTATTGATGTCTTTTTTTTGTTTTTTCAGTGACTTTCTGTTCTACGGGGATAAAGGTGTACTTTTGGTTACAACTCCTCATTCCTTGAGACCATGAGTCACCAACACATCAGAGAATTATTGCGGTAAAACTACCATTTACCAAGAAATATATTTAAGGAAAGTATATCTTAACTTGAAATTACATTGCTAAACCTGTCAGTCACTTTTAGACGTAGAAAGTCGTTCATCAAATAAAAATGATCTCCTCTGTAGAGTATTATTCAACGGGTGATTCTCACCCGCTGTCCCTGGAAGTTACTTTTCAAGTATCGAGTTATTGGCACAGTGTCCGATTAATTACGCAGGAATGGGTGCAATTCCCCCTAAGCTTGTTTTGACGGACCTTAATCCGAATGCCAAACAATTAGGCAAGTTCCACTTACGCCAGATAACTCGTCATATATGAAAGAAAACTAATCAAGAAACTGGTATCATAACACGTTGGTAAAATGATTAATCTCTTCCTCATCGAAATATGTCCCAAAAACACTCGTGCCGATCATGCAAAATATTTGATTATGAAACCGTAAATCTCTCTCTCTCTCTCTCTCTCTCCTCTCAGGGAGTGGTAGTGAAATTTTAAAAATCTGTTCACATAACCCATCCCAACAAATCATTCTTTGGTGGACACACAAGGCTAACGAATAATTTTTATATTTAACAATGAATTACATGAAACAAACGTCACTTTCCTTATCACTGTCTCTTAATTGCTGTGAACTCAACACTAAATTTGCCTTCTCCCATTTTTCAACTTTCCAAAGGAGCCGATTAATCCGAGATTTAAGTTGTCATTTGGAGGGAATTCTGTTTTACTTGTCATTGTTTAGCACTTGTTTCTGACCATGTGAAGGATCTGTTTTATTATTATTATTATTATTATTATTATTATTATTATTATTATTATTATTATTATTATTATATTCACAATGAATAAAATAAACATAGGCAGGAAGCAATCCTGAGAGGTCTTTCACTCTCGCATCAAGCTCCACGGAAATGAAGCATTAATACGTTTTTAAAGTTAAGTATATCTTTAGTTTAACCAGACCACTGAGCTGATGAACAGCTCTCCTAGGGCTGGCCCGAAGGATGGATATTTTTACGTGCGTAGGAACCAACTAGTCACCTAGCAACGGGACCTACAGCTTATTGTGGGATCCGAACCAAATTACAACGAGAAATGAATTTCTATCACCAGAAATACATTCCTCTGATTCCGCGTTGGCCGCGCCGAGAGTCGAACTGCGGACCACTTGATTGATAGCCGAGCGCGAAAAAGAAAACTCTCGTCCAACGAGGAACTACGTAATGAGAGAGGAAGGAATAGAATAGTATATAAGATTCATCCCAAAGGCCAAGCGCTGGGACCTACGAGGTCATTAAGTGACTAAACGGAAACTGACAGTAAAAAGTCTCGAAAGGTGTAACAGGAAGAAAACCTGAAAGCAGTTGCACCATGAACCAATAGTTGGCGATAGTAAGGAGACGTGAAAGTAAGATGACGAAAGAGAATATGAATGGCGATACAGTAAAGGAATGAGAGGGGTTGCAGTTAGGGGCCGAAGAGACGCTACAGAGAATTTATAGTATATTCGTGCACTGACGGCGCTAGCCCCCTACGGGAGAAAGGGGAAAGTCAGGCGATGGGAATGATTACCATCACAGAGGAAGGGTCATCGAGCCGCATATCTTGAAAGGGCTTTTGAATAATCTTGAATTCAATTGAATTTATCGCCTGTTCTTCGTTCTTCGGTCTTACGCTTTTCATAGATTCGGCTTTCGAATAAAGGAATTGAATGGGAAACTATTTTGACGCTAGTTTTTTCGTGCTATTTTGTTGTCGTCGTTGTTTTTCAAAGCGTTGTTGTCGATCATGAATTCATTTTTCTTACTATAAATCGTGAATGCACATGTAAGGTTATTAATATAACATAAACCTAGGGTTTCTCCCACCCGTTAGTCAACAGGCAATAGTACTAAGTGCATGTCAAACAGTATAAAGCTGTAGTAATGTCTATTGACTATGTTGAATTTAGAAAGGTGGTTTTCTGCATATTTACTTGAGAGAAGTTTTCTTTAGTATACCTGAAATAGCACTGCCATTTTCTTTCATACACTCAGGTTCCAATGTTTTTTCTGTTTTTTGTTTATTAAGTGTTTCCTCCTGTTTTCTTACTTGAAGTGTATATTGAAGTACAAGTAATTTAGTATTTGGTATTTACTAGTCAACACATTTATGAGTATGAATTTAGCAACTGATTTTACACAATGTTACCTGTTATTATGTTTTACTTAAGAGTTAAGTTGTTTTAATAAAATTAGAGTTCACAACACAAACATGGTGTTTCCTTGAACCTGGCGCTCTCCTCAATTCATTTACCTTCCTGCACGATGTGGGCTTAAAGAAACCCCCACATTTTGGTGCCCAGACCCTGTGAACACTCCTCTAGAAGATAAGTAAGTTGTGCAGGGAAGATAATGGAGAAGTTAAAGAGGACAAGGATGACATGTCGAGGGTGGTGACAAGAGCTTCCAAGGTTCTGAGTGACCTTCTGGAGTCCTCCACCACAACCATTAGTCAATTTGAGTACGCCATCAAGGAATACGACCAAAGACTAGCTAAGTTGGATGAAGTCCAAGAAGCAATATAAATTGATGTAGCTGAAGAAGAACTAGAACAACTTTTGGATGAAGCCCATGAGTTTAGAACAAAAAGTGTGCAGCCTAGGATACAAGCTGAAGACCAGATAAGGAAGTTAGCAGCAGCAGCAGCGGGTCCTGGTTCTGTAAGTGGTCAGTCTTCATCTCAAGAATCAGATGTCACCAACGTCAAGTTACCCAAGCTGGAACTGCCAAAGTTTAGTGGTGAAGTGACCCAGTGGCAGTCCTTCTGGGATCAATATACTTCCCACATCGATGCAACAGACCTTCCAGTGATCAGTAAGTTCACCTATTTGCTGTCTTTGCTGGAGGGAGATGCCAAGAATGTAGTAAAGGGACTAGCCCATACCAGTGCTAATTACCCGGTTGCTTGCAATTTACTGAAGGAACGCTACTACAAGCCAGAAAGGATTATTTTTGCTCATGTCCAGGCATTGTTAATGGTCAGTCAACATTAATGTCAGTGGACCAAAGGTGTAGCACAGCTGTGGAAAATTACGAGATGACATTCTAATACTATCCGCAGTTTGGAGGCGCTAGGCGTCACTTTTGGTAAAACAGTGTGAAGTGTTTCTTACACCTATCATCCTCTCTCGTTTGCCCCAGTGAACTGCGGCTAGAGTGGGCCAGGGATGGTGATGGACATGAAAGTGATTTAGATTGGTATTGACATTCTTAGACAAGGAAAGGAATTTCAAGATTAGAAAGGTCTGAAGCCTTTAAGGGAAAGAGTAGTAGTGAGGAAAAGAAAATTGAAAGTAAGAGTTCTAAAGACAAGGTGTACTCAGCCGCAGCCCTTCATGCTTCGTCCAAGCAAGAAAACACTATGTCTTGCAGTTTCTGTGGCAAGAAACACAAATCAGAAAAACGTTTTGGTGGTTCTCCAGAATTGAGTGGAAAAGAGCGAGGTTGAAAAAATTAGAAGTTTAGGCCTATGTTTCAAGTGTTTGAAGAAGTGGACGACATGTCAAGAGAGTGTAAAGCTCGTACAAGGTGTAACAAAGTGTAACTGTGCCCACTCTACCTTAATGTGTGGTGTTAGGCTGGAAATTAACCTAAAGAAGGAAGAAAGTGAAGCAAAGGTAGGTGCTGTTGGCAGTGACAAGCCTGGTGATGTGCACTTCTTGACAGGGCAAGGTGTAACTGTACCATTTTACAGACAGCAAAGTTTTCAAGTGAGTGAGTGATGGTACCTGTTGTTACTGCTCAGGTAATGTTTGATAAATGGTGCAGACAGATCATATGTTAGTAGCAATTTGTAAAGAAGTGTAACCACAGTGGATCACTAGTGCACCTATGCCATACTCTAGTTTTGGGGGTCATAGTAGTGGAAAAAAATGAACACAGAAATGTTTATGAGTTAAAGTTGTGGGGACTCCGACAAGAAATTGGTACCTATCATTGCTGGAGATTCCCAGAATATGTCAGCCCTTGGTTAGGCCGTTGTACCATATTCAGTGCTTAACTCTTTTTCTCATGTTGCATAGCTGATGATTACCACCATGATTCTCCCATTGAGATTGATATACTGATTGGTCTAGATTTCTACTGGACACTGATTTCTCCTGTAGATGCCTTCCAAATTAACCATGTTGTAGCCATGAAGTCTGTCTTTGGTTATGTCTGAGTGGCAGGCTGTATGAAACCACTCGCACTTGTACGTATTCTGTACCACAATTATTGTGTATCTCCTCTTGTTTCAGATTCAGATTTGTGTAAGTTTTGAGATCTGGAAACTGTAGGGGTTAAGCCTAGGGAACTTGTTGAAAGTTATAGTGAGACTAAAGTTTTCAAAGAATTTTTTTGAAGAGTACCGTGAAGTTTGTGAATGGTCGCTATGAGGTTGCACTGCCATGGAAGGATGATTCTGCTAAAGAAAAACTTTTGAATAATGAAGTCATAGCCCATAAAAGGTTAAGTAAGCTAATGGTTAAGTTAGAACAAAAATAAGGAGCTTAAGAAAGAGTATCAAAAAGTGTTTGATAGTTAGAGTCTGATCACATGATAGAAGAGGTACCAAGGACCACGGGAAATTTCAGGTGTGAATCCAGTGTACTATATGCCTCATCGTCCAGTAGTGAAGTTAAGCAGTTCAAGTACTAAGATTGTAAGTGTTTACATATAATAAAAATATGGAATGTTTAGTCCATATATATAAAAGTCTAAAACTAAAGAGGTCAACCAGATTGCTTTGCAGGAATGTGATCAGACTAGAGACGCTAAAGATGACTATACAATAAGTATGTAGGCTAAGATAACATGCCGTCACCTGTAGTCACTCAATTGTTTATAAACATTAGTCCAAGCTCCCTGCTTGAGACAACTACCCCGACCTATTATTCAAACGGCCTACGTGATCTGTAGCGTGTCTCATTCGATTGTGTGTTCGTATGAAACTATGTCATTGTATGTATGTTCATATGTTCGAACTACTGTCTGTTCCTTCATAACTTGTAACGGAGATGGTAGACAAGCAGAAACAGAGTTAGCTATCGTCATTAGAAGACCTGTACCTCTTTACCTAAGCTTTATCATGTAGAGGAATAGGATTAGCCATCATCATTGGCAGAAGCGATCAAGCTATCGTCATAGAAGACTTGTACGATCATCCCTGATCTTCATCATGTAAAACTTCAGAAGATTATACTATTTTTATACTTGTGTTTTCTACAAGAACCTCACCGAACCATGAGTTCAACACATCGTCGTAAAGATAATACCGACTTCGTAAGTGATCTACAAAACCCCAGACACTCCATTGAAGATGGAAGTGCAATACCAACCGACTTAGCGTATAGATTATCGCTAGTCTAACATTACCTCATAGGGCGCCTTATCATACAAGGCACAAGCCCTAATATTTGGTGGCCAGCGGACCAGAAGAACTCTACAACGTCCTACGAAGAAAAAACCAGAATAATTAAATCATGTATCATAAGAAGTCGAACGACGACGAAAGCAGCAGTATTCTTCAAGCAACCTAGTATCATCATTAGTGAGCGACTTCAGAAACAACAAGATATTCGTCAAGCAACTTAGTATCATCGTTAGTGAATAACTTCAAGAAACAAAACGACGTGTCCTTTTCCTACGGCAACGGAAGCTTCGTCTCTCAATAGAATCATTCAATGAAAACATCGTTAGTGAGTCGTTTCCGGCACTGCAAGAAACAAACCGAACGCGTCTGCAGCATCGGATTTTCAAGGGCTCGAATCATCGAAACAACGCGCACAGGGGGAAACTGAAGCCAAAACCAGGTCGTCCGCTAAATAGAGGAGGACCAAGGCCGTGTGTCGTTATCGGAACACCGTGACTTCCCACAAAAGCAAGCTAAGTACAATTTTTTATTCATTTGGAGTAACTTTGAGTGTTTCCTTTACAGGTCGAATTTCGTTATTTTCTGTGGCTGAAGTTACGAGACATTCTTAATCTTACTTTTTTACAGAAATTATCTACATCATTGAGATTTCGCTACTGCGAGTTTTTTATCTTTGAGTGTCTGTTTCCAGAAGTTCTACTAAAATATCAATAATCATATACTATGTTAATTTTATCATTTTGGGTGATTATTAATCCCTTACGTAACAAATCATATTAAACAGTGAATATGCGTTTACGCAGTGGACTTCTGTATTTATACAGATGCATGGATAGGGTCGTTAAGCACCGTAGTGATTAGAAAAACACAAAAACAACCAATGGAACACCCGTACAAATCTATATAAATTAGAGGTAACACTATTTCGGGTATGACAATAAATGCTCCCTTTGCAAAGTCCCGATCGCAGTTTTAGCCTTGAGTTTTTTTGAGTTATATAATAGATCGAACCTCAATGACTCAACTCAACTTAAAAATATGGCTGGATTGCAAGAATAACATGTCTGTAAAAAACTTTCATCAGGCTAAATGCGCTGACCAGGATCCCTCACTATTTCAAATTTTAGCAAAGAATGAAAGTACAAACAGTTAAAATTGTATGCAGTAGTGATAACTTGTCTTATTAGTAATCGCTCAGTTCCTAATAGTTCGTCATCATTGCTGTATACGTACCAGCAACATAATGCTAAAACACACAATACGTTGCCGATGGTAATAAAGAGAAGGATCCTAATTATTGTTTACAAAAGAAATAGAAACAGTAGCCTTTCAGAATCAAACAAGCAAACTCGGTACTGTGTCACCTAGTCAAGCGGTCAAGGTTAGTCAAAAAACTGCGAAGTGTTTCAAAACATAGCAAATTTCCACACAATAAGCGACTCTAGCAGAGTAAAAGCGATGTTGGTTCATCCAATACTTTTTGAATTAAAAAGGATTTTCCTATGAAACACACGACCGTATAAGTAATCAGAGCAGGTTTTCGTTTTTAATTTTAATACATTAAGTTATAATAAATACTGGTGGATTAAGCCCAACTGTACGCGCCGTAAAAATTAGAATATCTTGTTTTATTTCTTTAGTACAAGCAATCTCTTGTATTTACGGACTCACCGTCTGTTGTTCGAACTTCCCTAATGAGAAGTCGGATAAGCGAGCGCTTACAGATACCTCTATAGTTATAAAAAAAACATTGATCTGTATCTAGTGTAATTGTAAGATTCATCTAGGGGTATACAAAATATTATCTTACATCCTGCAACAAAATAAGGCGTGTTTTATCAAAAGGAAAATCCTATAAAACCTTCAAACATAGTAAAAATCCGTTTGAACAAAAATGAGACAGTTAATCAAATAATAACTTATATAAAGGGACTATACATATCTCATAAATCGTAACATTGTTCAAATGACCCAACAGAATTCTCCCATAACCGCAGTCGTACTTTGCACGCAAAATCTCGAGAAACATGCACCCTCGAATGTCTTAGTGCGTGTAAAAAGACTTTGCTGGGAAATGAAATTTTAATCCTTCCCGACACTCTGAATATAACGATTTCCGCGAACAAAGCCCTAAAAGTATACATATCGTGGATACGGAAGTTATAAATATCGCATTTTTTATTGTTGCTAATTTTTAATCACGCCCAACCAGTCGTGGATGAATCTCTCTGATATCTATCTAAAGTAATATCCGTAAAGTCATTCAAGCAGAGGTGATTCAGCAGAATTCTTTTTTTTTATCTTCTACCTGAATACCAGGAAGTTTCTCCACTAGCGAGTGATCTCTGGAGAAAAACGGATGTCATTGAAAACAAAAATACGGTCTAAGGACAAACATAAAGCTATATACGTACCTTCGTGTAGAACCCCAATGAATTTCAAAATAGAGATAAATGACGAAGTTGAAATATGTTAGTAATAGGAGTCATTAGGAATCAAATAAGCCCATATAATTTTTCCCTCAAACGTCATGCCATAAAGATCGGACTTGGCGTATCTGCGTAGATTCTGTCGCTTAAACAAGGAAACGACTTCCGATAGTTTCCAGTGCGATGTACCGACGACATCTTATCTCTAGGTTAGGTAGAATAATTTTTTTTTCACGCCTACTTGGACTTACTTAAAGGCTTTTAACCTGATACCATTACCTAAGTGATTGTACCTCATATACCGTTTCAGCACACTCAGGGACATTTATCAATTTTTACGTATGCCTACGGCTTACGTTGCACCCCCAATTATAATATAGTTGTTTGGAGACTTTTAGGGGATAACCTACATGCCTATATGGATGATCTTGTAATCTTTTCTAATACCTTAGAAAGTACATTCACATAACGTAGAGCTAGTGCTACAGAGACAAAGACAAATAATCTCAGAGGTAAATATCTAAATGTGAGTTTTTAAAACCGAACATGTTTATCTAGGTTTTATGTGTCTAGTCAAGGTCTTAAAAGTAGTCCATGGTAAGGTGTCGGCTATTCATAACTTTCCGGTACCTTATTAACGTAAAAGGGGGATACAGCACTTTTGCGCTGTAGTGAGTATTACAATCGTATGTAAATATGTAACTCTTATCAATCATGACAGCTCCTTTAACAGATCTTACGAAGAAGAGCGTAGATTATAGGGTCTAAAAGCATCAACAGGCGTTCGATATCTTAAAACGGAATAATGCAGCTCACCTAACTTAAAAATCCCTGATTTAAATAAGGAATTTTTTTTTATTGCAACAGACGCCTCAGACCAAGGGTAAGAGGGATACTACTTCAGTAATATGATAAACAGTTCTTCCCTATAGCTTTTATTCACGTAAACTAAAGCCCTCTGAAAGTAAATATACAGTAATAGGCAAGGAAGGGCTAGGTATCTTTAACTCACTAGTATATTTTAAGTTCATAATCTATGGCTATCCTGATAAAGTCCTTACTGAACATGAGTCCTTTACCGAGTTTTTTCAAAGGCTTTAATCACAGTACAAAAGGAACTCGGTGACAAATGATCATTCAGGTCTTGGAGCCAAGATAAGATATCTACCTGGGAAAGCAAATATCATAGCTGACGCATTATCCCGCAATCCCGCACCATACAGCAAAGAACCTTAATTGGACTAAAAGATATAGAAACATCCGTGCCTATTGTTAAAACCGTATCTAAACGAGAAAAATCCTTAACCCCAAGAGATCGCGAGCATTGAATATCTGGGTTGGAGCGCAGAACTGTTACAAACTGAACAAAGCAAGAGTCAACAGACATAACCCAAACAATAAACACTTCGAAACGGAAACAGAGTCAGCAGCAATAAACACCAAACAACATACCCTTCGAAACGGAACACAGTCAGCGGCTAAGCATAAACAATACACACTTCGAGCAGAAACCCTAAAAGCAAAAAGTATATTTAAAGTATGTGTATCAGAATAATGTAATCAAAAGTAATATTATATGTAGGTCTGTGACGAGTAAACCGAAGAACACAGCAGATGACTAACGACAGGTATTAGTAATAATCTCTTTCATACCAATCGTCATAAACTGGTTGCATTCCGTCATCCAGGGTTCCCTACTATGTCACAGAAAGCCAAATCACTATTTTACTCGGCCTACAATGCTTACAGATATAAAAAGCACATAACTAATTGTAACACGTGTCATGAAAACAAGGGATACACTAAGACACCTGTCAGTTTAGGGGCCTATCCTGTGCCAAATCAATCCTTGAAAGAATATACGTAGAATTATTAACAGAATTACGAGTCTGACAGAGGGATAAACACTTCTTAGTGTTAATAGTTCCTTGACACGTTATATAGAATTAATAGCACTAAAAAACAAACACCGCAATTGAGTGCGTTACGAATATTTATGAGTGCTAAATCAATAAATATGGAATTCAACACATAATAATCTGTGACTCGGGTGGTGTAAATCAATAATAATCTCCTTAACACGTTGTGTGAATTCCTTTCCATAAGAAAACCAATAATATATTTGATCACCCAGAGTCAATCGGTTTGGTAGAATAACGGATAATTAAATAGGAAGTGTCAATGTCTTACGAGTTACAACTCGTGATATTGGATCCGACCGGATATAGCGGTTCTCGCGGTTTTTTAAATACCTTTATCAGTTATATCTTGTATCTATAGAATAATGCCGCAAGTAGCCTTATACGGTACGCCGCTAGAACACTTTTCCACATATTCAGCCAACCATTAATTTATCAAAGATATATAAAAAATATATAAATAAATAAATAAATATAAAAAAAATAAAATAAATATGGATACAAGTGGAGTCAATATAATACACTCCGTAAGAAGTCGGAAGGGTTACAAATTATAATAAAAAAGGAATACGATAATATCAATAAGCAAAACGTAACCAATTAAATATCCAAATATATATGGCGTAAAAGATTGAACTCTAACTTAACGCTTTTAGTAATGACAAATAAGCTAAAAGTTCAAACACATATCAAAACCTACTGACATATTGTCTGTCCCGGTAATTTAATATCGTAGTCAATGAAAAAAAAAATTAAATAAATAAATAAATAAATAAAACTATAATAAATAAAATAAATAAAATAAAATAAAAGAGATTTTAAAGTCAGGAAGTCTAGAAGTGAAAATGTTATCTATGAAATAATCCTATATGAATCTTATACAGGGCTAATAATATATATAAGTTTGTATGGAAACCTTTTTCATATAGTTTGAATAAGGAATATTTATTTAACATAATGCCAACATGAAACTAATATATTGTTCAATTTTGGTACTGTTGTTTTTTTTTTTGTTTTTTTTTTTTTGACATCTTCTCATGCGGGTGGAGAATTAAAAACACTAAAATATCATTTGAAAATACTAAAGGTCGTATCTCTTACAGCAAGTAACGTAACTCTTAGCTGGCTGAGAGCAATCTCCTGCCAAGTGACGACGTCATCATTGCCGTATCAGCATTTGTTCCTTTTAACCTCAATAATCTGCTTACACAGGCTTCATCTGTGTGTCGTCTCTGCTTGCAAAAGCAGATTGACTGGAGAAAGGATACTTAGTACCCGAACTTCTCATGGGCAAGGCAGACGTTAGGTACAAATGTCTATCCGTATGCGCAATGCAACTTTAGCTAAGGAGTTGCAATCATTTTAAAATTAATAACAAAATAAGCAAATAGAATTTCTATACAACAAAATGAATTAATTTTTTTCTGAACCTCATAGACATTTAGAAGTATCAAGATTATATGTGAAATATTTACTTGCAACATTAGCCTATTACAATTCAAGTAAAACATTCCCATGGGAAAATGTCACATTTTCTTGAAAAACCCAAAGTTTATATAGAAATTAGTTACATAGTGGGTTTTTCGTTGCATCTCCTACCTATTAATAATGTTTTAAAAGTTAACCTCAGAGGATGCGCACGAGAAAATTGAATATTAAAACTTTTGTTAGGGCACATAGAATCATGATTAATATTCTCTTTGACTCTTATGTTGCCTGGCAATCTTACAATTAGCTCCGTCCGTTTTTTCCACTTCTTTGTCTAGTAACTTACTACCAGTAATATCGAATTTTCTTTGAGATTCGTAATGATATCTATTTATTTTTTATAATTCTGGATATTTTTACAAGTCATCATAGACCTGGATAGGTTCACTCATTGTTAATGCCATGGATAAAAAAGTTTTGTACAGCGGATTCTTTTTGAATTCCAAAATATCAGCGAATTCATGTGGTTACGTCTGGTCTACAAATGGCTCTCTCCCCTCCCCTGTATTTGGATGTCGTCTGAATTTACTTTGCCCTTGTGACAAGTATAATTTCACTTGCAGGCTGATTAATGGAACCTGTTACAGTATCCTGCAGTACGAGAGTTTCACATAGCAACTTCAAAAATCGTTCGTCGCAGCGGACGAACTACAGTCAAGTAACAACCGCCTACAATGTGAAAGGAATTTCATGGACTTCTTCGACCGACACCGTATCTCGTCGTTAATCTCGTTTTAATGCGGAACGCTCCAGCGGCTGTCGAATTCGACTACAAAAGGGACATACTTCCGACAATTACGACCCGAAGGATATTCAACTCTACTTTGCTGGCGAAGGACTCGTGCTGGGGATGTTTTTTTATTCATCGCGAACGTAATCGTGTAGCTTAGGATGCAGAGAATAAGTATGAGCGCAAAAATAGAACGTTGAACCCGCCCAGGCAAATTTTCCCTTGTTTTAACCATTGAAAAAGGCCGTTTCAATTGGCTAAAGGTGGTTGTCTGGAACTGTGTAATGGACGAAAAGTTGTTCGAAAGCTAGTTAAAAGTGAAGTAGTATAACCTCGGTCATGTATCCTATATATATAAAGTATCATGTATCCTATATATAATTGATCATAAATAACAGAGTCGAAATATACTTTGCGGGTACGCAATAGGAATCTCTTATATAAATGATCATAAATAACAGAATCTAAATATATCTTTGCGTGTACGCAGTAGGAATCTATTTAAAGTGCACATATATTTAATCTTTTTTTTTTAATTATATGAATCCATATATCAATGTATAAACAAATCAGGTAGCCTATAATCAATCTGTTACCTTTTATCTTCCCATATCTGCAGTTATATATGAGTTAGTATATTGATTAATGAATCAGAAATCAACGAATCAATCAGCATAAACATTATAATTTTATCAATTCATATATGATATTTTTTATCAGTTTAAAATATGATTTTTATCATGTTAATCTTCATTCTATGCAATTATCAGAGTACATTAGTATTTTCTGTAGCATAAGTATCTTAAAGAGATGAAGTGAAAAACTGTATCTTATCATATATCATGTGATCACTATTATTATACCAATATCATTGTTTTATATTTATTACTTGAATCAATTCATGTACACAATGAATTTTTATTTATTATATATATATATATTCACATAGTGTCTGTATCACCCTCCTATAAGTCAAATGCCAGTCAAGTTTGATAATATTCAGTAGTTGGTTTTGGTAGCTGACCGAGCTAATGTAAGTGTTTACATAATAAAAATATGGAATGTTAGTCCATATATATAAAAGTCTAAAACTAAAGAGGTCAACCAGATTGCTTGCAGGAATGTGATCAGACTAGAGACGCTAAAGATGACGTATACAATAAGTATGTAGGCTAAGATAACATGCCGTCACCTGTAGTCACTCAATTGTTTATAAACATTAGTCCAAGCTCCCTGCTTGAGACAACTACCCCGACCTATTATTCAAACGGCCTACGTGATCTGTAGCGTGTCTCATTCGATTGTGTGTGTTCGTATGAAACTATGTCATTGTATGTATGTTCATATGTTCGAACTACTGTCTGTTCCTTCATAACTTGTAACAGAGATGGTAGACAAGCAGAACAGAGTTAGCTATCGTCATTAGAAGACCTGTACCTCTTTACCTAAGCTTTATCATGTAGAGGAATAGGATTAGCCATCATCATTGGCAGAAGCGATCAAGCTATCGTCATAGAAGACTTGTACGATCATCCCTGATCTTCATCATGTAAAAACTTCAGAAGATTATACTATTTTTATACCTTGTGTTTTTCTACAAGAACCTCACCGAACCATGAGTTTCAACACATCGTCGTAAAGATAATACCGACTTCGTAAGTGATCTACAAAACCCCAGACACTCCATTGAAGATGGAAGTGCAATACCAACCGACTTAGCGTATAGATTATCGCTAGTCTAACATTACCTCATAGGGCGCCTTATCATACAAGGCACAAGCCCTAATAAGATAAGGCCTGTTGTTTGATGCCTCTGCCTCTTGTTACAATGGTGTATCATTGAATGGACTGTTTGTCCTCAGGCCCATCACTCAATCCTGGACTTGGTTGAGGTGCTCATTCGCTTTCGTCGTTGGCCCATTGCTGTTACAGCTGATATAAGAAAGGCATTTCTGCAAAATTAGTGTACAAGAGAAAGACAGAGATGTTCATAGATTTTGTGGCCAAGAGACGATGGTACAATACGGCACATGAGATTCACACGTGTACCCTTTGGTAACACAGCGAGCCATATGTTAAATGCCACTATCAAACAAAATCATTTGGATAAGTATCCCCCACTAGTGTAGTGCAAGATTTGAAGGCTACATGTATACGACAATTGGTTGAGTGGTGCGGATTTTGCTGTAGAAGCAGCTGATAAATTTTGTGAAGCCTGTAGCATTTTTGCTGATGCTAGTATGGACCTTACAAAGCTTGTGTCAAATAGTTTGCTGATTACTTCTCAGTTATATGACAAGGTACCCTTTATAAATTCTGATGGATGTAATACTGTATTAGGCCTTAAGTGATGTAACTCACAGGACAGTTTCTCCTTTGATGGCATACCTCAGATTCTGTTGTAGAAGTAGTCTCTACTAAGCGAAGCATCCTTAGTGTGATAGCTAAGATTTTGACCCTTTAGGATTAATTAGTCCATATGTTATGTACGGCAAGATACTTTTTCAGGAACTCTGGAAACTGGGTCTGACTTGGGATCAAGAAATGCCATCAGAGTTGAAGCTTAAGTTTCAGAAAATGGCTTCTAAGTAGTCAACATTTTAAGAATTTCAGATAGATAGATGTTATTTTCCACAAAAGGCCTGGGAGAAGCTTAGTCATATGGAGCTACTGGTTTTGGCGATGCTTCTGAAAAGGGCTATGGGGCTTGTGTGTACCTGCGAGTACCTGTGGAGAAACAGCTCATATAAGGTGTCATTAGTATCCTCTAAGTCAAGAGTTGCACCCATAAAGACAATTACATTGCCGAGGTTAGAACTCATGGGATCTCTTTTGTGTTCAAGATTAGTCAACTTTGTGAAGAACGCCCTTAACCTAGATAACAGTGTTAGAGTTAGGTGTTGGACAGATTCTACCATTGTTCTTTTGTCATGGATTCAAGGAGATGCTAGTAAAGAAGGACATATTTGTAGCCTAATCGGGTAAAGGAAATCAGAGAGTTAACACCTCCAAGTTGCTGGCAACATTGTGGAAGTAAGGACAATCCAGCTGACCTGATAACACGGGGTCTTTTGCGCGGACAATCTTGTGGATAGTACTATGTGGTTCTAGGGCCTAGTATGTTAAAAGACACCCTATACCAGGAAAGGGAAGGTAACACAGTTGTTAAAGATAAAGAAGAAATAAGCACAGAAAGCACTGTTGCCTGTCTCAATGTA
Organism: Macrobrachium nipponense; assembly: GCF_015104395.2. Classification (NCBI taxonomy): domain Eukaryota; kingdom Metazoa; phylum Arthropoda; class Malacostraca; order Decapoda; family Palaemonidae; genus Macrobrachium; species Macrobrachium nipponense. Next base: position 135,568,043 of record NC_087202.1, on the reverse strand, counting down.
CAAGGAGTGCCAAAAAACCCTTTGATAGATTTAGATCGATTCAGTAAATTAAGCAAGGTGTTAAGAGTTTACAGCTTATGTCTTAAGATTTATCAGAAATTGTAAAATTAGTCAAAATAAAGTGGAGGGCCCTCTCATTACTGAAGAGATTTATTTGCTAAATTGAAGTTGATTTACTGCATCCAAAGAGAAGTGTTTCTGTAGAAATAAAGGCACTTTTAGGTAACAAGGCTATTCCTCAATGGTCTTTAAATTAAGAAATCTTGACACCTTTCTAGAATGATAAAAGATTATTAAGAATTAAGGGTCGTCTTGAGTTTTCTAACTTAGACTATGACACTAAACATCCTGTCATAATTCCCAAGGGTCAATTGCTAAGTTGTTGATCAGATTTCAGCATGAGTTTTGAAGCATGCAGGTGTGGATACTGTAATTTCATCCCTACGGAATAGCTTTTGGATTATAGGAATGAGAGATTAGCTAAGACAGTAATGAAGAATGTTTAAGTTGCCGTTGGCATGATTCAAAACCTTGCAGTCAACCTGTGGCTCCATTACCCAAAGAAAGAGTAAGGTCTTCTCCACCCTTTGATGTAACAGGCTTAGATTATACAGGCCCTCTTTTTTGTGCCGATTGTCCTAGTAAGAAATTTTATGTATTGTTGTTCACTTGTGGTGTTGTACGAGCCGTACACCTAGAGCTTACAGAATCTTTATCCTTGTCTGACTGCTTATTGGCTATAAGAAGATTTGTTGCCAGGAGAGGTTTACCTAGTGTCATATATTCAGATAATGCAAAGACTTTTGTAGCTGCTAAATATGAGGTACAAAGGATGTATAGCCACTTGGCTCCCAAATGGAACTTTATAGCCCCTCGTGCTCCCTGGTGGGGCGGCTGGTGGGGGAGAGGCTCATTAGGTCAGTTTAAGCTTGCTTTGAGAAAGACACTAAATCTGAACTATGTAAGTAAGAGTGACTTAGAAACTAATAATTAGTAGAAATAGAATCATGTATTAATTCTAGACCGTTGGACTTATTGTGAGTGATGAACCTGATTCCATTCACTATCTCACTCCCTCACATTTTATCCTAGGACGAGCCTCACACTGTAAATCCTTAATAAATGTAGAGCCATGTAAGGTGACTTCCAGGGACTTGAATGAAAGAGAAGTTGTAAGAAACCAAAAGCTAGAACATTTTTGGAAACTTTGGAGTAACAATTATATAACTAATTTGCCTCAAGTTGTAAAAGGATTCAATAAGAAATGTGATTTGTCTAAGGGTGACCTTGTGTTGATTAAAGAGGATAACATTCCTAGATTGAAGTGGCCTCTTGGGGTTATTGTAGATGTGTTTAAAGGTAAAGATGGACTTGTAAGAAGTGTAAGGATCAAAACTAAAAGGGGAGAGGTGACTAGACCCATTCAAAGATTGTATGATCTAGAAGTAGGTAGATCCGAAGATTTGATTACTGCTGATGCATCCTGTGATGATCTTGATAGAGATGTATGTGATAATCCTCAAATGCCCATGTAGCCTATACTGTGAGTGATGATGATGTACTTCCTAGGTCTAAGTCTGGTAGAGTAATTAAGCCCCCTACTAAGTTAGATTTATAAAGTCACTGTAAATCATGCAGTTGTGCATGTCAGGTAAAACTTGATGTGATTGTTAGTTTGTGAAACTACACTACTAATTTTCATTGGGGAGGGGTTTTTCTGTCAGATGTAATTTAGATAATGGTCCAAGTTGTGCTCTTTAATAGGTGGCTTCGTCCCTATTGCCGGGAGAATGTTGAATTTAGAAAGGTGGTTTTCTGCATATTTACTTGAGAGAAGTTTTCTTTAGTATACCTGAAATAGCACTGCCATTTTCTTTCATACACTCAGGTTCCAATGTTTTTTCTGTTTTTTGTTTATTAAGTGTTTCCTCCTGTTTTCTTACTTGAAGTGTATATTGAAGTACAAGTAATTTAGTATTTGGTATTTACTAGTCAACACATTTATGAGTATGAATTTAGCAACTGATTTTACACAATGTACCTGTTATTATGTTTACTTAAGAGTTAAGTTGTTTTAATAAAATTAGAGTTCACAACACAAACATGGTGTTTCCTTGAACCTGGCGCTCTCCTCAATTCATTTACCTTCCTGCACGATGTGGGCTTAAAGAAACCCCCACAGACTATTCCATCTCAGTTATTCTACAGCGATCATACTGAGTGTTTGATTAGATAATCATCTTATCATGTGGGATCTAATTCATCTGTCAACCAAACTAAAAGTATATGTCAATCCAAGGTTATTGCAGCTCAGTTAATGTACAAGCTGGAACTATTTGTCAATCTAGGGTCTATTCCATCTGAGGGATTCTATAGGCAATCTAGCTGAAAGTATACAAGCCAGAAAATAAAACTGGAATCCAGGAGAGAGCCCGAGGAGAAGAATGCATCAAAGGCGGAAGAGCATTTTTCGCCCTGCAACACCACCTGCCTACTCTCTCTTGAGCCATGATGTGACGAAAAGGCGTCCTGACATTCCCGCGCTGAGGGCCTGGATGTTATTGGCTTCCCGTCACAGGCCGTTTCCTGATTCATTATGCGAATTCAGTGAAGTCCCACATGCCCGGAGTCATCGCCGTCCTCCAAAGCAGAAAGACCGACTTCATTTCCTGCTCATTCCGACGTCGTCGATGAGTCAGATCCGCAGCAAATCTCACTTCACGAGACGATTTCATCTGCGGAAGACGATTTTCTTCTGAAAAGCGGCGTTTGGCTCTCTCTCTCTCTCTCTCTCTCTCTCTCTCTCTCTCTCTCTCTCTCTCTCTCTCTCTTATCGTTAATTTCATCGATTTTGTTTTTAGAAAAGGAATATGTTTTCACTGGAGTATTGGGGACTGGAGTTAGTATCAGATTAAGACTAATATTTAGGTTTCCAACGATTAAACATTGTCGAAAAGGAAGCCATTAATTTAACAACTTATTAATACATACTAAATTTACTTACGATTTCAATGCTGAATACGCATATGAATATGAGCCCTACTGTTATCCCTCAACAAAGGACATAAATGTAGTAACTTAAATAAAATAAGATAAGGAGTCTTAAGTGAGAACAGAAGCACTGACAAGGAAAGTCGCAGAATCGAGGTTGAAAGAATTTTAACAAAAACTATGGGTAGACATAAACGCAAAAAAAAAAAAAAACGCTTTCACCGAGAAGAATGTTTGTCAGCTTTCAAAGTAGCTATATAGCGTTAAAGCAACACACACACACACACTCGCTGTCCAATTCGGAAAGTGACTTCTTTCCCTTCGACACATCCCCCCAAAAGTTCGGAATATAAAACAGCTACTAATCTCTCTCTCTCTCTCTCTCTCTCTCTCTCTCTCTCTCTCTCTCTCTCTCTCTCTACGAGATTTGAAATTAAAAGTTTTACCTCGGCGACTTGTGGGGCTCAGGAACAGGCTGACTCCAATTCCAATAGTCCTTTTCTTCTTTCGCGTCTAAATGATTCTATTTTTGATTTTGTGCTGTGGATTAAAGTTGGATCGAGATGGCTTCTTGGTTATCGTTCTTTTATGTGCGTTTGTATAATTCTTCTTTTGTCCTGTTGTAGATTATAGTTGGGTTAGACAGGTTAATGGATATCGTTCTTGAATGTTTATAAAAACAATGAAAAGAGTGGAATTGTCAGGGCACGATAACCGAATCTTTTGTCCATTTTAGGTAGAGAGCAAGACAAGGAAGGGGTCGCTATTTATCGGGAAAGGTGACCGACCCGTTTGGTCGTTTTAGCGAACAGCAAAAAAGTGAGAAGAAGAAAGTGAATCCAGGTCCTGAGTGATGACGCATTTGCATACCCACCTCCCTTCTATTTTTGAGATTTATTCATACATTATTGGAAGGGGAAGTCGTTAAGTTTTTCGGAGATAATGGGATTATAATGAGCTCTTTATTTCGTGTATTTTATTTCTCCATATGGGTTGTTCAACCTTTTTTTTTTTTTAGGAGGTGGGGGGTGGAGGCTCTATGGCAAGGCTACCAGTGAGACTGGCTGCTTGGTTTAGCAGATTCAGCATTTAGCAAACTTCATGATTTTGTTTTTTTTTTCCAATGAAACTGTCTAACTATCTCTATCTTTATTTAATCTGTATCTACGCATTTATACATGTACATGTATGTCTGTGTATATATATGTATAATTAAGTATGAAAGACCCATTAAAACACTGGTTTAAAGCTAAGGATATATATCGGTGAACTCACTTCCGTCCTTGTGATAAGGGTGGAAGTTAGTCCACCGAAATATATCCTTAGCTTTCAATCAGTGTTTTAATGGGCCTTCTATTCTTGAGACGTACCCTATTTTAACAGAAGAATTCATTTACGTATATATGTATATATATTATATATTTAATGCATATGTACATATATATACATTATTATATATGCATGTGTGCGTGCGTGCGCGCATATTGATAAGGAAATAAAAATAAAAGTTCCTGTGATTTTATTCTCCGTATCTTTTATTAAAATAAACAGAGGTTTTCGAGAACGGAGATATATAATATTAATGAAATAAAATTCCACTTTGAAATGATAACTGAAAATAAACACTTAATAACTCTCTCTCTTTCCGTAATTATCGTGTTCATGTATTTATACATACACGCGAACAATTTCATATAGATACATAGATTATTCGTGTTGGCACATCCTGCAATATTTAAATTACTCTCTCGTGTACACGAAGGGAAACTATTTCTAGTTTTCTTAAAAGAAAACCATTGAGATGGCTTTTTGTCTGTCCGTCTGCATTTTTCTGTCCGCCCTCAGACCTTAAAAACGTACCAGATTGCAGCCCTCTATCCTGTATCCTCTATAGTTTTTATTTCTAGGTTAAAGTGATCCATAATCGTGCGTCTGGCACTGCAGCAACATAGGCCACCGGTTAGGGTTACATTCCACCCACAAAAATTTCACCCAGAAAATTCCACTCATAGAAAATTGCAACCAAGTGCACACGTGTATGAAAATTTATGGAATGAATAAAATAATGTAAGTTAATTTTATTTCATCATATTAATAGTAATATCTTAATTATAAAATCGTGCTTCAAAAAGAATATATATGAAAAAATCGCACTTCATAAAGAATGTCCATGCAAAGAATATTGAAAGTCTATAAATATAACATGTTTACTGCTCACTTAAAAAAAGAGGAAAATATTATTGAATGAAGATGACGGGCCACACCTCTTAAGGTTCCCATAGACGTTACGACCGGCGGATCAGGTTCCGTTCCGTCTCCGGCATCTGTGTTGCCCATAGACGTTCAGATTCACTTCAGTTTGCCGAAACCTGGTAGAGTGAGGACATGGCCGCTCCGCTCAGTGATGACGCTATAGACCGCTCTTGCAGCTGAAACAAGAACCTCCAGCGAAAAGGAGAGCCTGAATTGAACTATGGTTGAAGAAATGAAATGAATGATCTCACAATTGCTTATTTAATTAATTGAAACTTTACCCTGGTGACTGGTTCGATTACCTGGAGGACCAAACCGACATGGAATTATTACATACAATAAAAAAAAAAAAAAAAAAAAACACACAACCAAAATCATTGTAAGAGAGGTTGCTATAGACATACTTCGCTTACAGCTACAAGTCGTTCCTTGGGGCATAATAATCCCAGAGACATGTAAAGCAATTATTCAAGTTATGCAACACGAGTTTACAAAGGCAAACAGTAACTATGTTGCATACACAGCATCTTTCATATTCTAGTGGTATACAGCCTGGTGTAGGTACAGTAGATCTACAGTTCCGTTAAAGCAGAATAGGCCCTTAAACCTACGGTTCTGTACCCAAGTAAGAATACAAATTTCAGATCTTTTCTACACAAAATTCTTTATTTAAAAAAGGAAAATTTAAATATTATTGAAAGTACTGTCATAAACTTATTTTTTGTGCGACAAATAAAGTAATTTAAACAACAGTACTACTAATACATACAGATATAGCGTACAAACACAATACGTAAATACATAATATACTCACTCACATAAGTATATATATATATATATATATATATATATATATATACTTGGTGTGTGTGCGCGTAGTACTATTGTTTAAGGGACCGCCCGTCAAAAATGACGAAATATTTTGAAAAAAGTCGATTTCTAGTGAATCAACCATCGAATATTTCATGGTCATGGCAACCCACTCTCGAAGTTTCAGAGCAATATATTGATTCTAACTATTTTTCTACAATATTTTGCTAAAATAAGTTATTATTTTGACAATCACACTCTTATTTCCCTATTATTAGGTTATACAGCGTATAATATAAATATACAAGGAATTATATACGTATACATATATCATGAATAAAAATAATGTTTAGCAACTCGTCCACTGCTATACGGTAGCGAGTAGGCGATGGAACTTTGAAAGTCAGTGCCTTGAAGGCTATCGTAGCAGACGGTCGTCTGCGTCGTCTGCTCGCGTGACGTTTCTTGTGTTTCGTCTGCTACTGTCACGTTCATCGGCGATTTTTTTAGATTTATCTGGATTCTCTACACTGCCAAATCATTTCTGCAATGCCAGGAGAAAGGCTACATCAAGAGGATGGCCCGAAGCAGTTGAGAAAGCGAGAGAGGTGAAAAGGACGGAAACTGGAAGAGCGACGAGTGTCAGCCATTTTAACTCCACCACCAACAGCTGATCCTCCCCAGCCATCAACGAGCCTTATGACCGCCACCACACCACTGCCTCCCTCCACCACTGGTGCTCCAACACAAACTCTCACCAGTTCAATGCGTAGAAAGATCAGTATTAAAAAAAAAAGAAAAAGGTGTACAATAGCTGCTCTGCTGGAGCATACTAGTCGCGTGGGATGTGTCAACTTTAAATGCCATTTTCTCAAAAGTGAGTTATTGTCCTTTAAACCACTACTTCTTCGTTAGTTTTTTATCCCGATTTTCACAATTTTTTTTTCATTGTATTCGTCTTTAAAAGTTCTATAACTTGCTTAGAACCAATCTTTGAAAATGTTTCTCTTTCTTTATTTAAAATTACATTATTTACGTAACAGATTTTTATTACAAATTTAAACGCAAAAATAATAACTTTATCCCTCTAAAGTACAAATTTTGTTTTAAGGAGATTGTTGACACACTCTTTAGCTATTAAATGAGACTAGGTTTAGCTTCCTATCTCTGATAGTTTTTAAAGCAGTAGCAGTTTTTTTGGATGCATACGAAAATGCCCTTTTTTATTTATTCTTCTTTTCTAGTTGCAGATTTTTGCATTCAGCAGATGGGAGAGAGTCCAGGTATCAAGATTGCCCTAAAATAAAATTTTCAATTAGTTACCATGTGTTTTTTGTAACCCATGTCATTTTTTGCCATGCCCCCCTTAAATTACATTGTTATTTTCCATACATAAAATAAGATAAAAGTCTATGACAATATATTCAATAATATTTCAGTGTTCCAAGTATAAACTAAAAATTTTGTGTACAAGAGTTGAAAATTGTAAACTTCATTTACTTGGCTGCAGAACCGTAGGTTTAAGTGCCTAGTCAGCATTAACGGATCATAGACCTACTGTATACTAAACTACCGTATATGCCATTAGACTATGCAAGATGCAACATATATATATATATATATATATATATATATATATATATATATATATATATATATATATATATATATATATTCAATAATTTTCCAACTGATTTATCATAAGCCTAATTTCGCTTTCCTACGAAGTTCAATAAACTCTTCCCAGAACTCATTATCTGCGGACGTAGCCGCCATGTTGCCGCTTCAGCGTCTCGTTGAAACTGAAGTAAATCTTCAGATCACGCCTAGACGTCGAGGCCTCGGGCCACTTGAACTAAATCGGATGCCACGAACCTGGCAACGGCAGGTTGCGAGTTGGTCGGAGAGGCCGACGGACTCCGCCCACTTTTGGTTGGACGATAACCCCGTAGACAGTGAGATTTACTTCCGATTCAGATAACCGGATCCGGCGATCGTAACGTCTATGGGGCCCCTTTAGACACTTCAAAGTCTCATTGTCATCAAAACATTCGACGAGGTTTTCAAGTTTGTCATCAATACTTTTGTATGTTTTTCTTCGGTTACTTTGATCCCCTCCAGTAATGTGAATCATTTTTGTTTGAGTCAGACTATCTTCGTTTTGCAACACATACCTTCCATAGATTTGGGAGTATTCTTGATAACGGCGATCTTAGAACGCTATGAAAACCTTCTGCTCCATTACTGGATCGTGGTAGATTTGGCAAGACGCGTTCTCGTACGTTCCAAAGACCTATTGAGAAAAGAGGCTCTCCTCCTCTCTTGCGGCGTGCTCCTCTTCCTCGGTGTATACTACTACCAATATAGGTTCGTTCTTTCAAAGAAAGCAATGAAGTCATCGGTTACATCATCACCGTCCGAAAGCTATTCAAATGTGGGAATGACTTGGGATGACAGGAGAAATGCAAGAGCATTAAAACATTTAATTCTGACAGCAAACGCTGAGTCATTATTGTACTGAGTTTTCCTGCCGATCTCACATTTTTTCCGCCAACACGATTGGCCGAAGTAAAACAAACACCCAAATATGAATAATTTGGAAACAATTAAAAAAGCGTTATGGATTCCTCTTTCAAAGTCCATTAAGCCATGCAAAGGACAAATATTTGGACGTCACTGAAGGAGAGTCTCACCAACTCTTTTGTGAGTTTCTTCTCTTTTATTCGGCAACAGAGAAAACCCCGGGGGAAGAAATGCATTCCGAACAATGTCATCTACTGTGAAGAGTTGAGTCCAAATCTGCGGGAAGACTTCGATGTCCCATCACAGGACCAGGATGCATTTTCTGCTAACTCATCCAATCCACATTCCGTTACAAAAATACGAATTCGTTCACAACCGTCAATTCCACTGTCATAAGCCAGGAAAGGTGAACCATGTTGAAGATACCTGAATTGATCAGGAATTTCAGAACCTGTTCGACTTGTTGGTAGGGTTGGAATCCCTGAAGTGTTGTGCCTCCAATTTTGTACGCTACGGGAAATAGTTGATATACTTGGCACTTGGACTTCGCTTCCACAGTTGATGCTATCTATGACTGCTCGAAATGATGTGGCAACTTCTCCTACATGAGTTTTCTTACGTAAATTTCTTATGGCACTGCAGGCTTCCTTCCACGATAGCACTTGATCCGGGATGCACGTGGCTTCCAGACCTAAGAATGATTTCCGGCACACCACAACCAAAACTTGTATGGATACTACAAGTGCTTCATAACCTTCGTAAAAGAGTTCACATCTCCAAGAAGGTTTCGTTTTTGTTGAATTATCTTGATGCTTTTCGTAGATGTCATTAGATTCATCACAAAGTTTCTTCTTACCCTTTTCACTAATAATGAATTTTAAGACCATGGTATATGGGTTGTTTAAACAAGAAATAGAGTGAACTACTTTCCATTTCAAGGACGGCGTGTCATCATTTTTCACAAATATCTTTCAAACTAATCATTTGATCGAAATGGTACTTTGACACAGAATACAAGACACTCCCCCTAATTTTTGGTAATATAGTGCATCGTCAAATGGTGATAGTTAAGGAGTTTACTCTTAACTTACAAGCATTGCCAACCTATGCTTTCGAACGTCCTTTACTCCCATACCTTCCCTCCTTACCTCCCCCAACCCTCTTTCCTGGCCTTCCCGTCTCCTCCCCCCACCCCTTTTGCTTGCCTATTATATTAAAATGTATATTAAGTAAACTTGAATGTAATAAACATGTTCGTTTTTGTAGAAACTGTGTTCATTTATTTATTGTTATTGTACTTTCTTATCTTATATAAATGGGGGGAAGCTAAAGAGCGTAGACCGTCACCTGTTCGCAAAGGTCTCCACTAAATCCCCCAAGTAGGAGGAGGAGCTTTGTCTACTTCCTTATGTTCAGCAGGTGAATTACCGTAAAGGGAAAACAAATAGAAATGGGTATACTTTGGGGGAAAGTTCTATCATAATGCCATTGTATATGTGTGTTTCTCTATTCATTCACACTACAATTCCGTTACTACTAATCTAACGCCAGTAATAAGGATGTAATTCTTGTACCATACTGAGTTTACCTCTTGAATTATATGACTTACCATTATTATAAGTGTTACCTATTACCCTATTTTCAGGCATTTAACATACAAGTGTTTTTTCTTTTTTGCAATAAAGAAGGTATCCAGCTTTTACCTCATTCATAATCAGTTAAGAAATCAATTTTCTTATGTCTTGCATAGGGTTGTAGCCTATCTATTTTATAGCATCGCAGACTGTCATAATTGTAGAGCTCCTCGATTTGTATTCCTTGACGGCAACAGACCAAAAATGCTTGTGGAATTTATTAGTAGATTTCAATACTTATATAATCTGAATATACTTGTTGCTTATGAATTTGAATGATCTGGAATGAGTATATAAAAATGAAAATGAATATGTCCCAAGTAATATTTTGTTTCATTTATAAATTATGTTTATACCTATATTTTTGGCCATCAACGCAACGTTGCACACATATGGCATTATGCAGTGCTATATATATATATATATATATATATATATAATATATATATATATACATATATATATATATATATATATATATATATATATATATATATATATATATACACACACACACACACACACATATATATATATATATATATATATATATATATATATATATATATATATATATATATATATATATGCTCAATGACTATTGAGGAATTCTCAAGTCTACCTTAGTTCACAAGTGCATCTTTAAGAAAACGATCTTTACTTTATTATTAACCCGTGACCATCCGGTAACTAAAATTAAATCACAAATTTAACCGACAACCCAGTATATAATCAACACTACTATTTAGGAATTACGAAATCGCTCTCTCTCTCTCTCTCTAGCGTGTATTAAATATTATCATAGGTTGAAAAAAGATGAAAACTATAGAATATCATAGGAACTTTATTCACAGTCTTCGTCACCATCAAGGAACGAATCATCCTCGTTATCACTGACGATGTTGATAAATACCGGATCTACAGGTTTGTGGATGTTAACCGAGGACCAATATCCTCCTCAAAGGCTCTGGACCGTCTCACTTATCTATTAAGATTGATCCTTAATCTATTGTTTGCTTTGTCAGTTTTTACATGGTTTGGAGTCGTATTGCAAATGCATTTCTGCAACGACGCGGACAAAGTAACATGGCGGCCATGACGGCGATGAAAAATCCGTCTTCAGCAATGACGCAGTGAATACTTATAGTGCTGCAGCCGACAGACAACCCCTCAGCGTAGGTATTGGGAGGAGAAATGAGAAAAACAGCGATAAAGAAAAGGCGAGAGAAAGGGAGGGAGGGAGAGGGAAGGGATGGGGGATAGCAGCAGACGTTCGAATCAGTAAATGACTCCTGCTGACTCATACGACTTTGCCTTTAAAAGTCAAGAGTAGACGCCTTAACTAACAACATTTGACAATGAACTACATTACCAAAAATTACAGTGTTACAGTGCCATTTCGATTAAATAATTAGTTCGAAAGATATTTGAGAAAAACGATGACTCGCCGTCCCTGAAATGCAGAGTAGTTGGTATAAGCCTTCAAGCAGTACTGGTAGAAGGAAACCCGTTAAGACTACATGGTTTTTGGAAGATGTTTGTTTAAGTTGCTGTTTGCATGCTAACTGTTCTTTTGGTAATTAAGTGATCTTTTGATATTTCAAATTTAAAGATGTTGTTTGCTTGTTAACTGCTTCCCGGAGCGGAAGTGCGGTGGGTAGATTTTTGGTGGGTGGAATTTTCGTTGGTGGCATTTTCTATGGGTGGAATTTTCTGTGTGGAATTTTCGTGGGCAAGCCACCACTGCCGGCTGAGAGTGACATGGGCCGTGGCTGAGAGTTTCATGCAGCATTTCTGCGGCGCATTTTTTTAATTCTTTTTTTATTTGTGAAGTATATTAAGATGGTGGAAGAAAATATCACACGAACTCTGATGAATATGGCTGCGGTGAAGGATAAAGTCTTTTTAAGTGTTACGTTCTATCAGACTCGTACAAGGAAAAGAAGAAGGAGAAGAAGAAGAAAGGAGAGAGGAATGCAATATTGATCCAGCTTAATAATTTTAAGGTCGGCAGCTGGTGACAGCTAAGAACAAAACATTCCTACCCAATGGACTGAGGTGGAAACATAAGTTCAAATTACTTTCATAAATTGAACCGAAACTAGAATATGATAAAAAAAAAACTGTTGAAATGCATGAACTGTGTAAGACAGACATTCATTTGTCATTTATTTATTTTTTACATAATTATGAATAAGATATGCATCAAAATAAACACCATGGCTGAACGAGAATTGCGAATAACTATTTACTTTTTAGAATCATTCCCGTAATCAACAGATCGTTATATATAACATCAATGATTGGGAAGAGAGAGAGAGAGAGAGAGAGAGAGAGAGAGAGAGAGAGAGAGAGAGAGGAGAGAGAGAGAGAATCTTTTTAAAATTCATAATTCTCGCTAAAAGGCTTCATAAAAAGGAAAAAATAAAATTATCTGTGGTTTCTCTAAAACGTTAAACATTTACAAAGAGCCGACAGAGGAAAACTATATTACTATTTTTTTATAGCAGTTTCATTTTCGTGTGAAAGATTTCGAGACTCTAGAGCAGAAAATAAGGACATTTTGATTCAGGAAGCGAAAGTAGAAAGGAAACAGAGCTTCACATTTGACAGAAACGTCGCAACTTCCAGACTTTCGCTGTGAGAAAGTGAAGTCAGTTCTGACGAATAAAAGCGGATCCTGGTCAAGTATAAGAGTGAAAAGTATAAGTATAAGAGTGAAAAGTATAAGTATAAGAGAGTGAAATTTCTCTTTCAGAATAACAGAATAGCTTCCCTGTCATTCAAGAGAATTTCACTCTGCATAAAAGAATGCATCTCGACGGTGAAAAGATTTTCCATCAAGATTTTGAAAGGATTTCAACAAAAGTTCTGGTAATATGCGATCATATCTAAATTTAACCTTAAATACAATAATAGCTAATGAGATTAGAGGGCTGCAATTTGGTATGTTCGATGAATGGAGGGCGGACGATCAACTTACCAATTTGCAGCCCTCTAGCCTCAGTAGTTCTTCAAATCTGAGAGTGGACAGAAAAAGCGCGGACGGACAGACCAACAGCCATCTCAATAGTTTCCTTTTACAGACAACGAAAAAAAAGGGATTAGCAAAAATGAAAAGTCTTTGTACAGCTTCATTGATGGAAAATGCAACAATCTCGTAATTTCCCAGAATTGCAAAATTCAATAGCATATTTGAGCAGCCTAATAAGTATTACATTAAAGAAAAGGATTATATTAAGCTTGATTTATTTTAGACTACGGATTATGAAGTTTCAAACCATTAATGACGTTTTTGGAAGAAGGGCATAACATTTGTTCTCCAAATAGCAATATATATCACACTACACACACACACACACACACAACATTTACTACATACATACTACATACATATATGTATATATATATATATATATATATATATATATATCTATATATATATATTATATATATATATATATATATATATATATTATATATATATATATATATATATATATATATATATATATATATATATATATATATATATATATATATATTTCCAATCATCAGCTACAATCTTTGGGGATCTGTCAAAGGCCTTACTTATCCCTGTTGACCCAAGTACCTGCAAATCTTTCCAGACGAAAATTCGCTGGAAATTCCTGGAAGCGGCAAGAGGCCTTCAGTAATGGTGGGCAAATTCTTTGCTCATTTCAGTTAAGTGGAACTTTTTAGTGCCCGAGAGAGAGAGAGAGAGAGAGAGAGAGAGAGAGAGAGAGAGAGAGAGAGAGAGAGAGAAAGAAGGAAGTAAGAAAAGTTTAGCAATAAAATAAAAGTGAAAAAAATATATATAGAAAAAGTACATTAGTTAATCACTTATGCATTGCATATATATATATATATATAATATATATATACTATATATACTTATATATATATATATCATATATATATATATATATATATATATATATATATATATATATATATATATACTATGTATATACATATATACTATGTATGCATATATATATATATATATATATAATAATATATATATATATACATATATATATATATATATATATACATATATATATATATATATATATATATATATATATATATATATATACTATATATATATATATATATATTATATATATATATATAATAAGTATGTATATATATCATATATATATATATATATATAATATATATATATATATATATATATATATACATATATGAATACGCAAATGATTAACTAATGCAATTTTTTCTAAACATATTATTCCTTTTTATTTTATTGCTACCTTTTTCTTACTCTTCCTTCCCACATTTCACCCTCTCTCTCTCTCTCGGCACTAAAAAGTTCCACTTAAGTAGAATGGGCAAAGAATTTGCCCACCATTACTGAAGACCTCTTACCGCTTCCAGGAATTTCCATGGAATTTTCGTCTGGAAAAATTTGCAGGTACTTGTGGCAAAAGGTATAAGAAAGGCACTGACAAATCTCTACAGATTTTATCTGGTGATTGGAAATATTTTGGCAAAGCTATTTCCATGACAAAAAAGGACCTTATCATTTGCTTTCGAAGGCTCTGTTGCATTGGTCCTTTTGGAAGCATTTTTGGAGGCTAATACACAAACAAAAAGCATTTGATGAAAAATCTATTCAGAAGAATTTTGGGAGGCTAAATACACAAAAAAACATACGAAAAGAATGACAAGAACTTTGTCATCGTATTTAACAATATCTAGCTTTTGAAAGTAGGGCGTTTTCGTTTAAACCAGTGATCTTATCAACATGAGGAGCTAAGAACTTTTTCTGTGTACGTTGGGTCTCTTAGAATATTTTCCCTATCTTACTGATCACGACTTGAGGTTCTAGAGATGTTCACTTGAGATATACTATACCTAACACCTGTTAGAGTTAGAGTTCATGTGGATCAAATCATAGCAGCACAAAATGGCATAGCAGGTCACAGTAGGCATTCAGGAGGACCAGGTCATAACTTATGCTTCTAATCAAAACGTGTTCTGTCGACACATCAGAGGAGAATCATGTGCAATGACGATCAGGTACAAGGAGTACTGTGCAAACCAGTATGCGTAAGACGTCAAAATTTGGTGTACCTACTGCGTGAAGATGCCACTCTTGCGAATGTAGGCAAGTGAACTTCCCTCTAAGACATGCAATACAAGTTACAAGTGGAACAACCTATCTCCTCTTAGTTTAAAGCAGTCATAATTTCGATGTCCTCTGTTCAGTCATTCCCGCCATACTCTGCTACGATAGATATCTACCGTGACCTCAGGTAAAAAAGATATTATTATTATATTTATTATTATTATTAGTATTATTATTATCTAGTAGATGAAACCTATTCATATGGAACAAGCCCACCAAAGATGCCATTGACTTCAACTGAAATTCAAGCGTCCGAAGAATATGGTGTTCATTAGGAGGAAGTAAGAGGAAGTAGAAGGAAATACTGAATGAACGAACTAACTGACTATTAAAAAGAGAAAAATAAATTGATAAACAGATAATTAGATAAGAATGTATCAAAATACAATAAGAGGGGTATTAGGGTTGTAATGCATTGCATTTTCGCTTGAACCTCTGACGTTTATAGATATCATTGCGTCATCGTCCGAATATGACGTCACACGTCAAACCTCGTGTAAAGGCGGAAATAATTTGAGTTAATTGCTACTTTTGGTTTTCTGTAAAAGAAAACTGTCTGTCAGTCCTGCATTTTTCTGTTTCGCCCTCAGATCTTGATAACTACTGAGGCTAGAGGACTGCAAACTGGCATGTTGCTCATCCACCCTCCAATCATCTAACGTACCAAATTGCAGCCCTCTAGCCTCAGTAGTACTTATTTTATCTAAGGTTAAAGTTAGTCATGATCGAGATTGAAAGATTCATGGGCCGTGGCTCATACAGCATTATACGTTGTACAACTGCAGATGCTGCTGTCGTTATCGATGTATCGGTCTGGGAAACAACTCAGCCTTTATAAGATGGACATCCAATAAAAGCCCCGCGAATGACAGGGAGGTTTCCTTCACGTCTGCTCCGATTGTTTATCGCGGCCTTGGAGGTCCTTCCTTCCTTCCTTCCTTCCTTTCTATTCCTTCCTTCCTTCGTTTCCCCGCAAATCCTTTTTCTAATTGACTTTTTTCCTGCCATCTATCGATGGAGCAATCTCTCAGACTTTTTTTTTGTCATTCGGCCTGGTGAACATTCTTCTTTTTGTGCCTCCCTCATCTCTCTCTCTCTCTCTCTCTCTCTCTCTCTCAAGATATGCTCATATATTCATATTCCTGGTGATTACAAAAATAAAAAAAAATTCGAGTGAAATTTTACGGTGAAAATTGTTTATCAAATTGTGCTTGCTGTGACCAGACTGGATGCAAGTTGAAATAAAAGAGTACATATATATATATATATATATATATATATATATATATATATATATATATATATATATATATATATATATATATATATATATATATATATATATCTAAATCGCATGGATGGAACTCAAGCCTTTTGTATCGTTGCCACAATAATGAGACAACGTAGGATGGTGGTTGGTATCTTCCATCTTGTGATTCCATTATGTGTGTGGGAGGAAGTCCGCTTTGGGGGCGCATTGGTTCGTCCTTTTCTACTTTTCCACTTCGATTGCTTGAACACACCCTAAAGCACACTGCACATTTATCTTCATTGAGGCGTGTTTGTTTGCATACGCTATATATACATGTACTTACACACACATACATGTATATATATATATATATATATATATATATATATATATATATATATATTATATATATATATTAGAGAGAGAGAGAGAGAGAGAGAGAGAGAGAGAGAGAGAGAATAATTGTGACATTCATTAAGAAATATAACGCGATGTAAGTGAATTTGCATACAAATCTAATTACAGGTGTTGTTGGAATACCTTGAAAATTGCTTTCGCCATTACTATCAAACAAGAGCAAAATTTGCATCCTATGTTCATCAACTAAGCATAAAATGGGCATAAAACATTTCAAAGTTTCATCATAAATCTGTCTTCCCCAAGAAAATTCTGTGATAAATACCCCCAAGAAGTCTAAACTTCTTGAGCCACAATGGAACAGAAGTAAATAAACTACAAGTATATGTGTATATATATACATATATATATATATATATATATATATATATATATATACATATCATATATATATATATATATATATATAAAATGTGTAGTTGTTATAGTCCCAATACCCTCTAAGTTTCTCGAATTCTTCGTGCTTTTTTGGATATGCTTGTAACTGCAAAGCCCTGGATCCAAGTTCAAAGAAATATGAAGAAATTATGATGTCCGGTAGCAGGAAACGAATCCGCGATATCATAATCACGGCGAGGTCAAGTTGCCGATCTAACCACGAGAAGGATAAAAGTTTATTCCTTCTCGTACATACATATACCTCGTTTTGACAAGTTAAGAGGGCTTTGTAGCTATTAAGATTGCTTATGTAACTGGTAAAAATGAACACTAGATTCTACACAGAAAACTTAGAAAAGGAAAAATTGACAAACAAAATCATAATCCCTCATGTGAATAATTTATGGAGATCACACAAACCTTAGGCCACCTTAACCCTGTTTCGCCTTCACTTATCCAAAATACCCTGGGGATATCCTTAATTGATATTCTGTCCGTCTACGTTTTTAAAGATAAAGAGGTAGGAGTGTATGAAATCCCCTGTAGTGATTGTGATAAGTCATACATGGATTCACAGGAAAATCTCTAGGAAAGATTAATTCAACATAAGCGCTCAGTTAGATGTGGACAACATAGTTCGGAAGTTTTCCATCATATGAATACCCGAACCATACCACGGATGGAACTCATCCTGAATTTTCTACAAAAGCAGCTGTCGATACAAATGTCAGATGGTAGAATTTTCACGGGTAAAACAACAAGATAATAGAATCAACCTTTCCAATAGAGACAGAGACTCTGACCATATAGATTACATCTTCCTTAAGGCAACAATGAAGCGGATTAAGACAATTGACAGAACCAACATGAAGCAGATTAAGATAATTGACAGTACCAGCGTTGGCTTAGCAGTGACCCCAGGCATCACCTAAGGGCATATCTCCCACTATATATTTCGCTAATGTAACTTCTTCTGTATTTAACTACTTGATAAGGGTGGGAGTAAGTCCACCGAAATATAGTCCTTAGAGATGTTTTTATAGGGCCTTTTATACTATATATATATATATATATATATATATATATATATATATATATAGTATATATATATATACGTAAGCATATATATATGAAGTATATATAGATATATATATATATATATATATATATATATATATACATACACACACACACACACACTATATATATATAATATATATATATATATATCTATATATATATATGAATACAGCCACCCAATCTCATCATTTGTGTATAATCATCTATGGTAGATCCTATTATTTCTTTATTGTGGCGTGAGTGCGTGCGTGTCTGTGAGCTTACATCCCCTACAAGAGTAACAAAAATTATCTATCGTTGGTAACCGACCCACTCAAATGCATCATTAAGAGAGTTCTGCATTCTGCAAGCAAAAGCAATTCGTGTTGGATGTACACCTCCATGCACAGGTCACAGAAGCAAAAATTGGAAATCAGTGGAACTTGGAAATTCGTTCTAGCGATCACAGGAAAGGAATTCAAGGATGTATCGGATTACTGGCGTTGTGTTTCGTCTGCGTAAGAATGAGATTATGCAAACATGACAAGATTATTGTCCATCCTTCTGTCTTTCTCTCTCTCTCTCTCTCTCTCTCTCTCCAACATATACCGTAAGTGATGATGAGGTCGAATCAATGGGGAGACAGGGGCTTCCCAACCCACCCCAGGCTTACGGCAGCACGGGCTCTTCCTTACAGGCAGCCCGTAACGGTGGCAAGGTGTTGAAGGAGATACGAAGCTTGGTGTGGACCTCTTGACTCTGCCCTGTTAACAGAGACGTCCGACTTTAGAACCCATTCGATGCAATGGGATGGTCTTTGTTTGACCTTTCTATCCCAGGCGTTGCTCCGAAGAACCTCTCAGCATTCACAGGGCTCAGGAATTATTATTATTATTATTACTTCGGTAGATGAAACCTATTCACACGGAACAAGCCCACAGAGCACCCATTGACTTGGAATTCAATCTTTCAAAGAATATTGGTCTCATCCTCCCACCGCAGACCCCGCACTGCAGCAGTGATATAGAACCAATGATTTCATAGCCCCTGGGGAGACGCAAAGCCGCGACATCTCAGTGGCAATCCACGACACTAACCGCTATACCAGACCTGCAATGATCATGCTTAAGTTTTGAAAATATTCTTTTGGATCAGACCCTTTTCAAAAACAAATTAATTCATTTCATCAGAAGATTCAAAGCCAGGCTCAGACTTTTGATGCAAGAATCCTAGTTTCATAAATGCAGGATTTTTTATTTTCTGCGGAATGTTTTAAATATAAACATAACATACTTTTGTCAGATTACTATTTGGAATGTTGGCCTGTTCTACCTCTTACCACATTTTTTTTTCTATAAAACTTTTGCCCTTTGCCCGTAATATAAAAAATTGTTTTACCATTCAGTAAATCCTGCAGAAGAGATGCATATTCGCGTATTAAAACTGGTTAAGATCAGGATGAGTGTGCGGCAGTTCCCATTGGTGAAATAAATAAAACAAATCTCATTTTCTTTAAGGTGTATTGTAGCTTACTAGAGGTAACGTATTCCTCCAAAGACGGTAGCTAGGGAACATATCTATCTCTTTTCTGCACTCTTTGATCTTATTATTAAAGAATAAATCACTAAGTGAAGATTCACCAAAAGTTGAAATTCCGAGAAATACAGCTTTGAGCCCCATCCTTTTCTGTTAAGTGAGATCTGCTCTTAATTATGCACGCCTATTCCCCGCCCCCCCTACACCACCGCCCACACACCCACCTAGCCCTCCTTTGCCGTCTCTGATTTGCAATTAAGTCTTCAGCTCCCCTTGAAGTGAGCTGAAAGACCTGTGATACGCGAAGACACCCGACTGGAAGGTGAAGACTGAATGAGACAGGTATGAAACGAATCACTCGGAGACGAACCGGATCCGAGCGTTGATACAGCTTGTGAAACGACCGTGAAAAGCAATTAAAAGGTTCATTTTCTTCATTGCAGGGTTGTGTCAGGAGTAACTGTTACCTTGACGGAGAAGATGTATTATTTTTCATTATTATTGTTATTATTTCAGTAGATGAAACCTATCACAAAGAACAAGCATGCCAAAGGGGTCATCGACTTGAAATTCAAAGCTGACAAATAATGTTGGTTTCGACCTCCCACTGCAGACCCACACTGCGGCAGTAACTGATCATGATACAGAACCGCAAAGCCACGACATCTGAGTGGCATGCCACTACAGTAACCACTATACCAGCGGACCAGCTAAGAGTAAAGTCACTCGAAGCTCTTTTTCAAAGGGTTATTAATTTCCAACGGATTTCGATTTCATTTGCACGGCTGTCAAGATAAACAAGTGCGCAAACTTATAGTAAATTCTTATTTAATTTAAATAGCTTAATAGTTAATTCTAACGTGTGCGTACAAATAAGCTTCAAAGTTTTTTTATGAATAAATTATTTGAAAATGTCCCATAAACTATGCAGAATCTGGTGAGGGGAGAAAATACACAAAAACGTACTTACACACATAATACACATAATATATCACTCCTGTGAGAACGTTCTCACCTTGGAAAAGTCTTTTCATTCATAATTGCCTCCTGGAAACTTGGAAAGATGAGGTTTTAACCATAACCCATTATCTTGCAGCCGATATACTGAAACCTTAGTAATAGATTCAGAGGAAAGTGTGCAGTACTGCATCAACTTCACAATCAGGAAACGCAAATTCAAGGTAGAGTCAGTCATAATAACCATTTTTATGATCTTTTAGCAGGTTACAATTTTTCACATTATGTTTGGAGGCGCTCGTGATTGCGAAAGGATTCCTTTGCACTGGACTTTGGTCCAGTTGAAAGGATCTCTTCGTTTCTTTTTTTGAATCTTCAGCTGAAAATCTTTACGGACAGAGTCAACAGGGCTGCAAGGGAAAATCAGCCTCCAGAGAGATTAGATATAGGAAGAGGCCAGTGACCAACCACAGACTGTACCAGTCAGCTTTCGAAGGGACCTTACTCCTCTCTCTATTAATAACTATTATCTCAACGGCGGCTGGTGATGCGAGAGAAAATAACGAAATTTTCCTTCATATGCACTAAATGTAATTGCACTGCTGTCACAAGGTACCGGCAGGGAAACAACTGATTTAATAATAAAATCATCTGGTGTCACAAAAACAAAATTCGTCGGCATCGTAAAATATGTACTAAAAACAAATCATTTTACTTAATGTATTAGAAGAAGTCAATGAAGCTGCCATGGATTAAATAAGACGTTTCGTAACTTTACAAGAACTGTTATAGATTTCTAGCGAAGATCCACACACACACACACACACACACACACACGAACAGGTAAACTTGTATCCTACTACAAACAAACATTCCTGGTGAAGGTATCACATCATTCTTTTATTATTGTTATTCAGAAGGCGAGCCCTATTCATAAGGAACAAGCCTACATAGGGACCATTGACTTCGAATTCAAGCTTCCAAAGATTATGATCCCTCTTTCGACAGAATGGACGCCATAATAGGAAATAAATACCAGAAATATTTAACCAGTGGAAAAACTTCTCCCATAAAATTAACGAGTCAAGAAAATCCAATCAATTGACAGCAGAAGGACGCCATACCTCCTCACTCCTTCTAACAAAGCCAAATGCTGACTCGATGAGCAGCTTTTGTTGTGAAAGAAAACCAAGTATCGATTTTAGCGGAAATCCGTCAGCGCCTCTTCGCAGGCTCGAAATTATCTTCAACATCATTAAGACGGGAAAGAAATCTTCCCTCGTAAGTAAGTGGCTGCTCTCTCCTTGGTAGGGAGTTTCGACATTTTTCAATTTTACTTTTCCTCGAGGGTGATTAAACAACAGATGACCGGGAGATATATTTGTTCAGTACTAACTAGAAAATTCTGGAGAAAAGGTCCACACACAAATAATATATACGTACTATATATATATATATATATATATATATATATAGTATATATATATGAATTTCTATCACAACACCGTGATTCAATTACATGTCCTTTATTATCCAATTCGCTCTACCTCGGAATTAATATATTTTCATGTATGTCAACCGAAGGGGGAATTTTTTATCTGATAAAAATTTCGTCCTGCCGTGGGTTCGCCAACCAGCACCCAGCGGACAGACGAGAAGAAAAAATCAGGAATTCAGTGACGTTATCGACTTCGGTTGACATATATGAAAATATATTAATTCCAAGGTACAGTGAATTGGATATTAAAGTACATTTGTAGCTAAATGCGTAATACATAATATATATATATATATATATATATATATATATATATATATATATATATATATACGCATATATATATATATATATATATATATATACACATATATATATATATATACATATGTACTTGTATTAAACTATCGTAATGTTAACTTCATGCCAATAACATGTGCCAAAAAAGTTGATTTTATGAACGTTCGTGTTGCGTAAATCATGACTGAAAAATATTTACATAATAATTTTCAAACATTATCTTACAAATTCAAATATATATATATATATATATATATATATATAGTATATATATATATATATATATATATATATATATATATATATATATTTAATTTGTTAAAATTTCCTTAAATTTATTAAAATGTTTCAAATTCTTTATTTTTCATTTTTTTCTCTTTGTTCTGGTTTAGATGTAAATATAGTGTTAAGCGTAAATGTTGTATATAATCCTTATCATGTATACTAGCATTGCATATTCTATTAGTTTTTCAGCCTGGGAAAAGTATCGAGCAATACGAAACTTCGGCATTTTAATAAACCGATATAAACAAAACGCCTTTCCATGAACTCCAAATTGTCTATATATATTTATATATATATATATATATATATATATATATATATATATATACATATATAAATATAAATATATATACATATATATATATATAAAGATATATATATATATCTATATATATATATATATCTATATATATATGTCTATATATGTATATTTATATATGTATATATATATATATATATATATCTATATATATTAATATATATAGACAATTTTGGAGTTCATGGAAAGGCGTTTTGTTTATATCGGTTTTATTAAAATGCCGAAGTTTCGTATTGCTCGATACTTTTCCCAGGCTTGAAAACTAATAGAATATGCAATGCTAGTATACATGATAAGGATTATATACAACATTTACGCTTAACACTATATTTACATCTAAACCAGAACAAAGAGAAAAAATGAAAAATAAAGAATTTGAAACATTTTAATAAATTTAAAGAAATTTTAACAAATTAAATATATATATATATACTATAATATATATATAGTATATATATATATATAATATATATCATATATATATATATATATATATATATGAAATTTGTAAGATAATGTTTGAAAATTATTATGTAAATATTTTTCAGTCATGTTAAAAGCTTTTAATGTCAACCTTGCTTTTTCCTATAATAACACACTAAAAGGAATGTTAATAAAAAATGGCCACAGAGAAAGTAACAACATATATAAAATTCCATGTATGGATTGTCCCTCATTTTATCTCGGACAGTCTAGCAAGGGGCTAGAAGTAAGGCTAAGCCAGCATAAATATTCTGTAGAAAACTGGGCAAACATCTAATGCAATATTCATTCATTTAAGTGAAAACAACCACCGAATAAATTGGGTTGGTAGTTCAGTAATTGCAAGGTCAAGAGATTTCTTATCACGAAATCTTTTAGAATTTGCATTAATACAAACTTACTTTTCATTGTAATTTCATTGTTAGTCGTGGCCTTTTTCATTTAGACCCTTGTATTTGTAACATGTTTAAGAATGACCTCAAAGATATAATTAAAGACTTAAATAAAAATTAGTTGTGTCGGATTCTAGGTACTAATCTGTTTATAATCCCTATCTGTCAGTTATACGAATCTTCTTGTATTGTCTTTTTCCTCATGTATGTTTACTTTCCTTCGTGGCATATATCTTTATATATACTATATATATATATATATATAATATATATATATATATATATATAAAAGATATATGCCACGAAGGAAAGTAAACGACGGAGTATCCGACGAGACCTTTCGACGTTTAAACTTCCATTACTAAGCAGATGAACTAACATACATGAGGAAAAAGACAATACAAGAAGATTCGTATAACTGACAGATAGGGATTATAAACAGATTAGTACCTAGAATCCGACACACCTGGAAGATGCGTAACCTTCCCAAACAAGCATAAACAATGGGCGCAATTAAAAGTTTAAGACAATCATCTCAGATACAAGGATAAGACAATTAAAGGATTATAGGTGACAGCTATTCAGAACTTTAGTAAACAAAACCATATTCACAATACATTTTAGACATACATTTACAACGAAGATAACTCTAATGGCAACTAATTTTTATTTAAGTTTTTAATTATATCTTTGAGGTCATTCTTAAACATGTTACAAATACAAGGGTCTAAAATGAAAAAGGCCACGACTAACAATGAAATTACAATGAAAAGTAAGTTGTATTAATGCAAATTCTAAAAGATTTCGTGATAAGACATCTCTTGACCTTGCAATTACTGAACTACCAACCAACCCAATTTATTCGGTGGTTGTTTTCACTTAAATGAATGAATATTGCATTAGATGTTTGCCCAGTTTCTACAGAATATTTATGCTGGCTTAGCCTTACTTCTAGCCCCTTGCTAGACTGTCCGAGATAAAATGAGGGACAATCCATACATGGAATTTTATATATTATGTTGTTGCTTTCTCTGGGGCCATTTTTTATTAACATTCCTTTTAGTGTGTTATTATAGGAAAAAGCAAGGTTGACATTAAAAGCTTTTAACAATGATTTAATGTATTCAAATCCGTTAAAATAAGGCAAATGTTCTTAGAATTTTCTTTCTGTGTGTTACTTACACTATAAAACTTTTTGTGGGCTTTATTATAACAAATATCTAATATATGTGAAGGATATCATAAATCTTTCCATATTTTTCTTATGTTAGTTCAATTTCTTGATCCAAATATTGGTGACTGACAATGCACAATGCTCGTAAAAACATAGAAGAAAAAAAAATGATATTTTTATGTTAAAATGGTGGCCTGAGAAGAAATGAACATAAGTTAAGTTGTTGGTCGGTTTCCTATAAGTACTGAATTTACATTGAAATGGTTATCTATGTATCAAACATCTAAGAAAGGGAGGCAATTGTCTTTTTCTAATTCTAGAGTAAACTTAATCGATGGTTCCTGGTTACTTAATTTAGAGAGTAAATCATTTACATCAATACCGACAAGCAGGACAGCTAAAATATCATCAACATAACGATACCACTTTACAGGAATATAAATGATTTTAGGTAAGTAGCGTTTTTTTCAAAGAATTCCATGTTACAAGTTTGAGAGTAGTGGTGATAAAGGATTTCCCATTGCCATGCCAAATATTTGTTGATAAAATTCACCATTGAATATAAACTTACAATCACAAATGCACAAACTCGTGAGTGAAATAATGTGACTTATAGGTAGGGGTAATTCATGCTGAGTTAGTTCATTACTAAGTATTCATAAAATAGTCTATAGGGACTTTAGTAAATAGAGAACATACATCAAAACTAACGAATCTATCAGTAGGGCAAAGAGCAATTTTGTTTAATTTATCAACTAAATCTAGAGAATTATATACATGAGAATCGGAGATGGTTCCAAGTAACCGGGACAAGATCTTGGTGATATATTTTCTAAAGTTTATATGAATTGAACCAACAGTACTGATAATAGGCCGCATAGGGTTATTTTCTTGTGCGTTTTGACTAATCCGTACAAGTAAGGTAGCGAAGGAGATTTGACTGACAATTTGCCGAGTAGTTCTGTTTTATCTTTAAGGATATTTTTCACTGTGCTATTGAAGTTTTTTATGACTTGATCAAGGGGATTTTTTGTTAGTTTTTTTATAAGTCACATCAACATCCAGTAGGCTTGCATACGTGATATTTAGTCAGCTTTATCTAAAATTACTATACTATTTGACTTATCAGCTTTTGTAATGTGGATAGTATTGTCCTTTTTAAGATCGGTCAAACTTTCGCTTATAGCGAGCAGGGAAGTTACATTTCATGCTTAACAACGTTGGCAGCATCCATAAACAATACCTTTAATCATGTCAACATGATTTTGAGGAAGATCACAATATTTTTCAAATTTACTTAGGGATGACGCAATCATTAAAGCAGAGGTCTACTTGTTATAAAGAAAAATAAACCATATCCAAGCACACTCACAACATTTTCACTGATTTGTTTACTAGATAAGTTAAAAACACAATCTTAACGTGCACAATTAGTCCAATCACTGCTATCAATAAGATTTTTTAGTTTTCTGTCGAGTTTTCTTTTTCAGGGCATCTGTAGTCCTACATAGTTTTTCGTAAATTTCCCATCGCAGCGAGTCCTTCCAATCAGCCAGGATGGAATGATTGAAAAGAGATCCTTGTTTTTTCCAGTTCCTTGAATTTTTCCTTCTCTTCTTGCTTGGCGGCTGGTATGTGCTGTTTCAACATCATGGCACTAAATTCATTGAATGGGTGATTGTCATACCTTCTTAGACGGCGTGGCGGCAAGGATTTAGGGAGCACTTGTTCAGAGAGGCACTTCTTCAAGAACTTAAGACGAATTCTGGTTGAATGTGCAGCCACAAGAGACTTAGAGTTGGTAGTGACGACACATCTCAAAAGAGGAAACAGAATAGCGAAAGTAAACGTGGCCCTCATTATGTATAACTGAATCACGAAAGTTAGGAACGTGATAAATCCATAAATAAAGATATATGCCACGAAGGAAAATAAACAACGGAGTATCCGTGAGACCTTTCGACATTTAAACGTCCTTTACTAAGCAGATGAACTGACATACATGAGGAAAAAGACAATACAAGAAGATTCGTATAACTGACAGATAGGGATTATAAAGAGATTAGTACCTAGAATCCGACACACCTGGAAGATGAGTAACCTTCCCAAACAAGCATAAACAATGGGTGCAATTAAAAGTTTAAGACAATCATCTCAGATACAAGGATAAGACAATTAAAGGATTATAGGTGACAGCTATCAGAACTTTGGTAAACAAAACCATATTCACAATACATTTTAGACATACATTACAACGAAGATAACTCTAAGGCAACTAATTTTTATTTAAGTCTGTAATTATATCTTTGAGGTCATTCTTAAACATGTTACAAATACAAGGGTCTAAATGAAAAAGGCCACGACTAACAATGAAATTACAATGAAAAGTAAGTTGTATTAAAGCAGATCCTAAAAGATTTTGTGATAAGACATCTCTTGACTTTGCAATTACTGAACTACCAACCCAATTTATTCGGTGGTTGTTTTCACTTAAATGAATGAATATTGCAGTAGATGTTTGCCCAGTTTCTACAGAATATTTATGCTGGCTTAGCCTTACTTCTAGGCCCTTGCTAGACTGACTGAGATAAAATGAGGGACAATCCATACATGGAATTTTATATATTATGTTGTTGCTTTCTCTGGGGCCATTTTTTATTAACATTATTAGGTTTCGGGTCAAATGTTTGTTAGAAGTGAATTACCACTTGATTTTGCTTTATATAATGATTATGATTAAAAAGAAATAAGGTGGGATTTTTTTTCCAATTTCCCTCAGTGGGTAAATTGACGAAATCCAAGATGGCCGCCATGAAAGTCAAGAAATATCTCATCCATTCCTTATTTTTGCAACCGGGTAAGATGAAAATATAAATGAAAAGCCTTTATATGCTTTTTAGTACCGTATAAATCTGATTCTGTCATCCATAGCTCAATATTTTAAAGGAGATAAAATGGCAGCCATAAATAGTTTTAAAAAATGAGCCATTTGCCATGTACGTAGTGGAGTATAAAGAAAAACAGCGAAGTATGTCCTTATAGCATTAAATCTTGATAAACAAACGGTATACATCATAAATTAATACATATTTGAGCATTTTCATCATTAAGCCGTGCATTCTCATCTGTGTTTCTTAAAGGTAGATCTAGGTATATACATATGTTCTCCAACTCATCCTTCTTCATGCAAGTCTTCCGTTGCCACATTCATATCATACGACTAAGTTTGGTTATTGTAGCTAAAGTTTACACAGTCACACATTTCTGTGCATGGAATATTATTATCCAAACAACTAGATTTCCTCTTGCATCCACCTGGAGGATTCAAACACATTACTGCAAACTAATGATGCTTAGACGCATCAAACTTCCACCCATATTCAACAGAAGATGAGAGACATGGGTTGCTTACGCCAGCCTTTCTCCAAATCATTGCTATGTAATGTGCCCACTGAATATGCAATGTTAGTGAGCCGGTCAATTGGAGGAAAACTTTCTCCTCCAGCTGCTCGATTGGAGTACAGAAACCATTGAAGATCATTCACTTTAGTGTACACATACAGTTTACAGATGAATTGTTCCAACTGGTCATATACTTCTTGTTCCAGGTCTTGGTATCCTAAAGATTCCAGAGCATTACGTATGTCGTCATCATCACACGCCAAGAACGCTTTGAAGCACCACTCTTTGGTTCTCCCCTGAGTCCCAACACCTTCCAGGCATGTCCGATCCTGTTAGAGAAGAAAAGCCCAATAATGCTGAAGTATGACGTTCTCCTAACTTTTCATAAACTGGTTTGGCCAGTATTTTTCTCTTCATGTTTCCCTTCCCTGTAAGGAAGCTTATTATATCAGTGTGTAAGTTTGGGTACATTTGGATCATGAGAATGAAAACAGCAGTGTCTGGTCAATTGAAATAGCATTCAGCAGGGGTAAGGTGTCTGCCTCTTCGAGGCTGTGTGCGAGACGGTTGGTTGGAATATTAGTGTTACCACTCATTTCTGTCCCTGATGTAAACTTGAACTTCTTCACCTGGTTTATTTGGCTCCTGCTATGATCTGTACAATTTGCAGCTAGGTAAGTCGTAAGTTCTGCTTTTGTCTTGATATTTGAAAGAAAATCCTTCCAAGAAATATTCTGGATTAAAGTAGCGTCCTTGATTTCCGTGCTAAACGATGATTGGACCCGCACTCTGAGATATGTCTCTCACTGGATGAGGGAGCAGACTTGAAGACTATATTGGATGCCATGGAGTTGCACTTGCGCAACCAAAGGAATGTCATCGTGGACCGACGCGACTTTCATACAAGAGTCCAGGAGTTGCACGAGACCTTCGATGATTTTTTGTGTGGCATTAAAGAGATTGCTTCTTTCTGTGATTTTTGTGGAAACCTGCATGGACAGCAGACTACGGAACAGGATCGTCGTTGGAAACAGAGATGGAGAGGCTTTGAAACGTATGTTAGAAGAAAAGAAAGCTCACTTTGCAGATGGCTATTGATATTTGCAGAGCATCGGAAAATGCAAATGCCAGTCGTGCGTGTTATTCAGGGCAGTGAAAAGTATAATGTTTCTAGAGTGTCCCAATACAAGCAAGGTCAGAAGGCAGCCCATTTAAAGCAGCAGTGCTTTAGGTGCGGAGGTGAGCGCCATCGTGATAAGATGGCATGCAAGGCTCTAAACAGGGACTGCAAACAATGTGGTAAGAAAGGTCACTTTGCAGTGGTGTGCATTTGGGTCAAAGGGCCAGGCCCTGTCTCCTCAGAAGAAGAAAACGAATAATAAAAGCACGTTCAAGCCTTCAAAGCAGAATCTATATCGTGTCATTGGAGATATTTACAGCAACTGTGCGTCATCACGTCCAACCCCTCAGATTTGCATCAGTACCTCTCACCCCAAAGGATCAAGTTCAGTTATGTGGACACCTGACTCTGGAGCGGAGACAACTGTGATAGGACTTGAGAACGCTAAATCTCTGGAATTCATGATAGTTCACTGGAGCCGATCATTATGGGTGGTCTTATTGCAGCAGATCGTCAACCTCTCACTAACATGGCTACTTTTGAGGCGTTTTTTAACTTTGGGTAATCGTAGTACGACAACAGTTGTGTCAGTCGTCAAGGAAGTGAAGGTGCACTTCTGAGCTGAATTTGATTGTGTAAACACTGGGAATATTACCAGAAAACTTT
Source organism: Macrobrachium nipponense (assembly GCF_015104395.2). Lineage (NCBI taxonomy): Eukaryota > Metazoa > Arthropoda > Malacostraca > Decapoda > Palaemonidae > Macrobrachium > Macrobrachium nipponense. The sequence goes on along the minus strand of NC_087202.1, from coordinate 135,537,412 downwards.
CCAGCGCAAATACAGCATGTTACATGTTCAGTGTTGCAACCACATATAGCATCGAGAACAGGAAGGTTTTGGAGCCACAAATGACTTCTAAACACACAGGATGTTGTGCAGTCTGCAAGTACCAGCAGTTTGGTGTCTGTACCAGTGGCATTGCCAAGATGGCCACACAGCAGAGACCCTACAGAAGCAGAGCGTGCAGAACATGCAGCTTCCATCATTTTCTGCTTATCCTCATGTATTTGATGCTTCAGCTACTCTAAGGGAAATGCAGGGAGGTCCTATGAGGATTCAGCTGTCAGCAGATGCACATCCTTTTGCAGTGACCGCACCACGCACCATTCCGATTGTTGGAGATAGGATATTAAAGCTCAGCTAGATGACTTGCTTGCTAAGGATGTCATTGGTGAGGTTGATTACCCCACCGAATGGTGTCATCCGATGGTCCCTATTGCAAAGAAGATGGGTGGTGTGCGGTTGTGTGTGAACCTTACAAGACTTAACCGCTATGTGCGCAGATCTACATATCCAGTTCGAATCATACCCCTCATGATGCTATATCGTCAATGGATGCTGGAGCCAGGTGGTTCACTACTTTGGATGCGAAGATGGGATACTTCCAAATCAAAATTGCTGAAGAAGATCAGGATCTTACTTACTTCACCACACCTTGGGGACGTTACAAATTCAAACGAGCTGTGATGGGGCTTATATCATCTGGAGATGAGTACAATCGTTGAGAAGATATTCCACGTACTGTCAAAATTGTTGATGATATTTTGGTGTATGATTCTAGTTACCGTGACCACTTACTAGCCCCATGTGATCACACTTGTGCAAAAATGTGACAAATTTGGAATGACCCTAAATCCTGAACAAAAATTATCTTTGCTCAACCTAATGTTGATTTTGTGGTTACAGTATAAATCATGAAGGTTATATTGTGGATTCTCAGAAGGTGAGAGCTATAGCTGAATTTCCAAAGCCACAAAATATCACTGATCTCAGGTCATTCATGGGTTTAACCAATCACTTGGGGAGCTTTTCCTCTGCGATTGCAGCTGCTGCACAGCCACTCAGGGACCTGCTTAAACCTCGGAATGAGTGGTGCTGGACCCCTCAGCATGATGTGGCTTTCGAGAAAACTAAAGAAGCACTCATAGCTCCTCTTGTTTTAGCTCATTTTGATGCATCTTTACCTACTATGCTTCAAACTGACGCATCCAAGTTGCATGGTATGGGGTTTGTTTTGCTGCAACAACATAGAGAGGCTTGAAGCTATCCAGTGTGGATCAGGTTTTTAAACGGATGCGGAAACTAGGTATGCCGTAATTGAGGTTGAGATGGCTGCTGTACTTTGGGCAGTGAGGAAATGCAGTGTTTACTTGGTTGGTTTGCCTTATTTTGACCTGGTAGTAGACCATCGACCACTTGTTCCTATTCTCAATTAAAAAATTTCTTGGAGAAATAGAAAATCCTCGACTGCAGCGTATGAGAATGAAAAAACTCTGCAGATTTACTTTTGCTGCACGGTGGCAAAGTGGGAAATGTCACAGCATGCCGGATGCACTCTCGTTCACCAGTTCAGAGCCTTGTTGAGGACAATGATGTGCTGGATGATGCAGATCCATTGCATGCTGCTGTTGTATCGTCTTTATTAGCTACTTGTGAGGAGGGCATAAGGTTAGCACCTCTACGGGACCAGACGCTGGATAAGATTCGTGATGCATTCTGCACATGATGGCTCATATCTGTCATTAAGAGATGTAATAAGAAATGAAAGGATTTCCAGATCATAAGCATAGCTTTCCAGAAGAGTTGCGAGTATACTGGGGAATTTGGGACATGCTGGCTGTGGATGATGGTTTGATAGTTTATGGACCTAGACTTCTCAAACCTCGCAGCCTGCGTAGTGAAACTTTGCAGTGTCTGCATGATGCTCACCAAGTAGTGGACCGCACCAAGCGTCGAGCACGCCAGACTATATACTGGCCAGGGATTGACAGGGACGTTGAGAATACAGTGAAGTCTTGTTCTCGTTGCCAAGAGCTGTTACCAGGTCAGCAGAATGAGCCTTTGATGCAGGAAGGCTTCCCAAGTCGAGTATTTGAGTCCGCGTCTGCTGATTATTTTCATATCTCTGGCAAGACATTTCTTGTGTACGTTGATCGCCTATCAGAATGGCCGCATGTATCTTCGTGCAATGGATCAACTTCTGCAGCTCAACTAGTTAGTTTGTTGAGGCCAATATTTTCAGACACAGGTGTGCCTGTAGTACTGAAAACGGATGGAGGACCGCAGTTCGCTTCATCAACATTGCGGCGTTTCCTTGCTCGATGGGGGGTGGAACACCGCGTGACATCGCCCTATAATCCAAAAGAAAATGGTTCATGCCGAAGCTACCGTTAGATTATCAAGAAGTTGATTTTGACGACCACAGGAAATGCAAGCTGGATGAGGATGAGTTCGCACGATGGCTTCTTGAGCTCAGGAATACTCCACGGGCGGAGGCGGTAGGATCTCCAGTGCAAATCTTGTTTGGAAATCCTTTGCGTTCCAAGATTTGCATTTCGTTCATTTACGCAAAGGAATGGCAATGTACAGCTGACGAATGTACATAAAGCTGAGTACCTTCGGCAGCAGGCAAAGGAACGGTAATGATGCCACTGCTAGACCACTCTCTAAGCTGAACCTTGGTATGTACATGGATCTGCAAGACCCTAAGACAAAACGATGGGATAAACCAGGAGTTGTGGTCGGAATTGGCACGAGGAGGGATTACCTCGTGAAGACTGGGAGTGACCGCATCTATTGGAGAAAATCAGAGGTTCCTACAACCTCATCACCCTTTTATTTTTGGCGTTGGGTGGCGAAGCTTCAGGATATGGAGATCGTAAATCACCTGCAACATCACCTAAGCCTGATACTCAGTTATCAGTTGCCTTACCAGTACGACGTAGTGGACGTCATAACACGGGCACCAGAGCGTTTAGAAATAAGATGGGACTCGAAATCATATACTAAATAAGGACCTTAAGATGCCAGGATTCCTTGTATTGCACCTGCCATCTTGGGAGAGGGTGTGAGATTGCTAACTACACTTTGGTGTAATTAGTTGTATAACTACATACTGTATTTATACGTAACAAGTATTTATTATAATTGTACCTTTTACTCAAACTGTTGAGTACTGTAATTATTACTGTTTACCTTTTACTGAAATCTACAATGTATTTTCGTTTCTGTTAAGAAGCTGCCATACAGTTAAGTTTACATAATATATGAAACAACGAATTCGTGTGTTCTTTCTTGCCCTGCCATGAAACAGAAAAATCCAACACATGGTAATATGTTCTTTCCCCTTTGTTCGTTTCCTCATTTGTTCTTTGAAGGAAGTGTCGAGATACCTGTCGAATACTAACCTCACTTCATCAAAATTGGTGGCCATGTTGCTGAGGTGGTCAAGAAATACTTCAGCAAAATCACTGCAAATGTCTTAACTATGTCAGTTCTTGGATATTGGATCCACCCCAGGGTTATGCCATCGATAATTATAACTTTATACTTTGGCAAGGCGCCATCACTTTCTCGTATGTAGTATGAGGCATACGTGACTTTGGTTGCTTCCATCTTTTGAACATTTTCATTTTCAGATGCATCAGTTGTTGATGATCCTTTGGCTGGAATGTGAGTGATCAATTGTTCATAATTGGCTAGTTGCTCAAAAGAGTGGAGTAATTTTGCTTTGTCATGAGCTAACAAGGCTACTCTATCTGATGCAAATGAAGGTCGTGGGTCTATGCCAAATTCATAAGTGCCAATACATTCCTACAAATCAACTGGTGGCCCACTTCTTGAGGTGACAATGTGTCGCTGCATCCATGCTCCTCATTGGTCTTTACTAGCTTCCGTCTGAATTGACCTCTATCACGGCATTTGCGGTTTTGATTGTTTTGAGCTTCTTTGTCCTTTTATCCGACACACAAGTTCGACCTTCTGTCGGGCGTTCAGTTACAAACTCCACATTCATTGTCCAATCTGATCTCGTTCCAATGTGTCTTTTGATGATTTTTCATTCATAACTATGCTAAGCCAACACTAGTTGGAGTCTCAGCGTGTTGTCTAAAAGCTACATCATTATTCTTGGTTTTGAATGACACCTGTCTATCAGATCTGCAAACCCCCACAAAGTGTTGTGCCAGCACACTTGCACTTTTATCGACATATTTCTTCGACTGTAGATTTGATTCTTCCTATACTTCCATAAGGTTTTGAGCAATGTGGGGGGTTCATGATCAGCAAATGTTCCATGAAACTTCCATGGGCTGGAGGTTGCAATATACTTTTTCTCGGTATCTTGGCTGCTTTCAAAATCACTTTCATATCCGACTTTAGATCATCTTCATTTGATGCACTAGCTATCGGACGATCTTTACTTTTGGTTGAAAGAATCTGCTCAGCTTTAGCTTTATCTGGTGGTCGGCTGAAATGAACATCTTTGATATTATCTGGGATCAGTTGTGTAAGATTTGGCTGTATCGAGGATTTTCCGGTATTGGGTGTTCGTTCTCCTCATGCAGCTGGATTTACATTTGGTGAACATCATTCGTATTCAATACGACATCCTTACTGTCATAATTTAGCTCAGTTTCAACTATGTCAAGGATCTGAAGGTCTAATAAAAGTTGATCAAATTTAACAGCACCTGTTCTCGGTTGCTTAACTTTCAGAATCTCTCTCTAAGCCTTAACTAGACATGTCAAATGATTTTTCATATCCTCAGCAACTGCTTGTAATGGATCAGGTGAGCACAGAAGATTGCTTAACCTGATACGCTGTATTTCACTACTTGTTTCTAGACCAACGTTTTAACTGAGTCCCCATATTTTTAGATGATACATTATGAAGTTTACCCTCTGTATCTACTACATGTAGCCATTATTGAATCACAGGCAGAAGGTCGTCCTCCATTCTTCCTCTTACTACATGCAGATGTAGTATCTCCTGAACTTGATCCTTTATCAAATCTAGCCCTTGCATTAACGACAGAATGTTCATGAGTGACATTTTTGTAGCAGTTTTTACAATAAATGCCATATTTTAATAGTTCACTGGATGTGGCGCCACGTAGTCGACTGTTTAGGGACACCAATTCGGATTCACCATACCTACAATGTTCACTGGATGTTGTGATTAGTTTACCAGTGGCCTCAAGTACTGAGTTTTTTTTTTTTTTTTTTTTTTATAGTTTTTGTAGTCCCATGACCCTTTTGTTTGGCATATAAAGCGAAGTCCAAAATCTGTTTTAGACCTCTTTTCAGTTGAAGGATCTTCCATAGTGTGATCAGTGTTTTTAACTTCTACACTATGGTTCTTCAAAATGGCTCCTCTACTTCATGGTCCTTCAAGGTTCTTACGAAGATAGAAAACACATTAATACATAACATTAGTTCCAGTAACAAAATTTAATAGCAAATTGCAAAGAATCTAGTCCTGGACATACACTACAGTCTATAGTACGAAAACCTATCTAACCGCAATTGTTTTTTACACACACACATATATATATATAGATTCAATCTAAATTGTATCCAATCGTTTTGATCTCTAGATGGCAAAAACAGATTCCTCGTGTAAAAGAACAAATAAAACAAGCTTTTAAGCATGTTTTCATCTTCTCTGGTTCCAGTAATTATGGCAAAAAGTATATTTTATTATTTTATGGCAGCCATCTTGGATTTTGTCATTTTTCCGACAGTTAACAGTTGCAAAAAATTCCAATTCTAATTTTTTTTAATCTCTGTTTTATAGTAATGCAAAATCAAGTGGTAGCTCACTTTTAACAAACATTTGATACGAAATTACAGAACGGTACTATACACTAGCAGGAATGTAACACGGAAAACAAACTACTGAAGGAAAATCTATCGTTTTTCCAAACGCTCATTGATTTATTCGTCTAAAGTATTTGGTTTGACTAATATAAAAACACTTATCTTCCTTTTTCGTTCTTTTGTATGATTACAGGAACTACAATTTACGTATAACGTGACAATTTCATCTTTAATTTTTCCTTGGAAGTTTAACTCTCTTGACGTTTCTCTCGATGGCTGAGCGGATAAGTCGGCTGTCATCCACGCTCGACCATGAAGAGGAATGGGTTCGAGCCCTGGTCTTATCTAACTCGCTTCCGAGAGGGATAGTGAATTCGATATCATACGTTATCACTTGCTTAATATTTCGTTTTATTCAATTTTTTCGTAATAGTGACATACAGTTGTATATAGCATACATTTACACACATGCATATATATATATATATATATATATATATAATATATATATATGTGTGTGTGTGTGTGTGTGTGTGTGTGTGTGTGTGTGTGTGTGTGTGTGTACACAAAGGTCTCTGCACTTAACGAAAGAAAATAGTTAAGTTCACCTGAAAACGACTTGCATACGAAGACCGACTCGAGATTTTCTGCTGAATACCGGACCGTGAATCTTCTTGGTTGTTGTCAGCAGTCAATCATCTTGCAGAGGAAGCAAAATGGAAGGATGCGAACTCACTTTTGAGCCACTTACTGGAAAACTGGCTTTCCGATCTTCAAGCAGCCCAAGGTAATTATGAGCTTTCGTTAGGACCGATAGATTTCCACTAAAATCGATATATTTCTTTTTTTTTTTTTTGATCATACGAAAAGATTCGCGCATGGTGATTGAATATCAGCTTTGTCGAGCGAGAAATCAAAGTGTAAGTCTGTTTTTTTTCCTCTGGTAGATTCCCGAGTGTTAATGTAGCAAATGATGAGATAGTAATTTGCAAGAGCAATGGTTCTATGGAAAAAACGGAATAAAATGTTTTTCTTTAGTCTTAGAATTCCCTTGTCATTTCTTAGACCTTTTATGAAGATTTATATATCGATGTCCAATAGCTGGCATCCATAGATAACTGAGGTTTTGTTAAGATTAAGCAAATCCAAGTTTATCAGCATTTACTACTTATTATGCCTTAAATATCCAATCATTTTATATCTAAGAATATTCTTTAAACTAATTTCTTCGTCAAATCATTCACATAATGTGCATGAATGAAGAAGAGAATGTTCATATGTAGATGTGATTCATAAATGTACCTTCTGTATGATTCCAGACTTTGAATTTGCTTCCTTGTTCCCCATTCCTATGTCTCTTGCATCTCTTCCAAGAGTTGTGGCTCGAGGTGCTCGTCCGTTCCATCGGACTCTTTGATAGGAAATACCTATCAAGAATTTAAGAGAGTAAATCTGGTATCTCATTTTCATCAGTTAATTCTGCAACAATTGACTGTTTTTTTTCAAGATTAATTGAAAATAACATAAAGTAGAAAAGTCTTATGGTCTAGATACATAGAAGGACGTTCAGCAGTTTCATCTCTTTCTTAAAAAAAAAAAAAATAATGATAACAAATCAAGCATTTCATCATAAAGAAGCTACCGGGGGCGATATGCTAAGCAAGTGCTAATTCATGAGATTTTATATGATTCACGAGCACGTAAACTTCCTTTTTCCATTTCAGAAATGAAATTAAATCTATCTCATTTTTCGGTGAAAAGCGCCAAGTGTCAAAAATTGGAATCATCAATTTACAAAAAAATGAATTTTAATCAGGATTCCACTGATTGCGCCTACTTCCACCTCATAAAAACAGGACATAATATTCGACGATTTCTGCATAAACTGTCGGAACTCAGTCGTGTCATTTGTGATGGAGAAGTCATATTTTACATTAGGAGATATGAAACTCATTCCCATTAATTGGTAGTTTTCATTAATGTTTAATCACTACAGTTTATCCTGCGTGTTCCAGGATTTTTTCTGTTTGAAGTATTTGATTGGTAATCATGGAAATATCTTTTGGACGTTAGCTGTTTTTTTTTTTTTTTTTTTTTTTTTTTTTTTTTTTTTTTTAGGGATATTTGTCGTTTGAAAAAGGGAATTTCTTTACTATTAGATGGTAAAGATATATATATATATATATATATATATATATATATATATATATATACATAACATATATATATCTATATATATATATATAATATATATATATATATAACATATATATATACATATATATATATATATATATATATATATATATATATATATATATATATATATATATATATCCACAGGGTGTCTCAAAAAAATGTACTCACTCTTAGAATTATGAGAAAACCTTTATTTGTGGACATAGAGCGAAAGGAAATAGCATCGAATACATGAGACAAATGTGTTTGAAGAATCATGTTTGCGAATGTTCAAATTGATGACCATTATTGTCCAGACAACGCTGATAACGCGCACCAAGGGATTCGCAACGTCGCGAAACATGTCATTAGGATATCACGAGTGAGTACATTTTTTTGAGACACCCTGTATATATATATATATAAATAAATATATATATATATATATATATATATATAACATATATGCAATAATATATATATATATATATATATATATATATATATATATATATATATATATGCATAATATATATATATATGATATATATATAGTATATATATATATTATTATATATATATATATATATATATATATATATATAGATTATGCATATATATATTTATATATATATATAAATATATATAGATATATATATATATATCATATATATATATATATATATATATATATATATATATATATATATGTAATAAAAAATTCCCTTTATCAAACGACAAAATCCCTAACGTACCGGTGGCCTGAAAAAGAAAAAAAAAAAAAAAAATAGCTAACGTCCAAAAGATATTTCCATGATTACCAATCAAGTACTTCAAACAGAAAGAAATCCTGGAACAGGCAGGATAAACATAGTGATTAAACATTAATGAAAACTACCAATTAATGGGAATGAGTTTCATATCTCCTAATGTAAAATATGACTTCTCCATCACAAATTACACGACTGAGTTTCGACAGTTATGCAGAAATCGTCGAATATTATGTCCTGCTTTTATGAGGTGGAAGAAGTAAAGGCGCAATCAGTTGGAATCCTGATTAAAATTCATTTTTTCGTAAATTGATGATTCCAAATTTTGACACTTGGCGTTTTTCACCGAAAAATGAGTTAGATTTAATTTCATTTCTGAAATGGAAAAGGAATTTACGTGCTCGTGAATCAGTATATAAAATCTCATGAATTAGCACTCGCTTAGATATTGCGCAGGTAGATTCTTTCTGAAGAAATGCGCGATTTGTTATCATTATTTTTTTTTTAAGAAAAAGAGTGAAACTGCTGAACGTCCTTCCTTGTATCTAGACCATAAGACTTCCCTACTTTTATGTTATTTCCAATTAATTTTGAAAAAACAGACAATTGTTGCAAAATTAACTGATAAAAATGAGATACCAGAATATATATATATATACATATGTATATATACATATATCATATATATATATATACATATATATACATATATATATATATATATATATATATATATATATATATATATATATATATGTGTGTGTGTGTGTGTGTGTGTGTGTTTTGTAGTATGTACATACATACATATATATATATATATATATATATATATATATATATATATATATATATATATATATTATATAATATATATATAGATATATATAACTCTATGCATCTATCTATAAATATATAAATATATACATACATATATGTATGCTTGTATGTCCCTATAAGCTTGGTACTCCTTCTTTTATTTTTCCTGTGGCCTTAGCCAAATACATATATATATATATATAGTATATATATATATATATAATATAATATATATATACACGTACAAACTTTAACCACAGAATTAATTTAAAATCCAATTCCCTACACCTACTCAGAGAAAAACTTACACCCAAAGAGATTATGAATGAGAAGTTAATCCCCGCCACCAGCGGGATTCGAACAGTTGCCTGGTTTGGAATAATCGAAAGTACAGTAACTCTAGCCACTGAGCCATCAGAGAGATATAAGTTGCTATAGGCTCTGCTGTATATGTGCCTTTCGAGTATAGGTGCACCTCTTTGATGGCTCAGTGGTCAAAGTCACTGTATTTACGTTTTTTCCCAGCCAGGTTGGCAGTTCGAATCCCATTGGTGATGAGCGTTCATAATTCTCCTTGGTGACATGTATATATATATATATATATATATATATATATATATATATATAGTATATATATATATATAAATTCTTCTGGTAAAACAGGATAAGTTTCAAGTATAAAAGGCCAATTAAAACACTCTGGTTTAAAGCTTAGGACCATATTTTGGTGGACTGACTCCCACCACTATTAAGTAGTGAATGAGGAAAGAAGTTTCAATGGTGAAATATATAGTGGGAGATATGCCCTTTATGTCTGGGGTCACCTCTGAGCCGATGTTGGTTCTGTTAATTGTCTTTATCCCCTTTATCGTTTCCTTAAGAAAGATATTGTCTATATGGTCAGAGTCCCTTCACTGATAAAACAACAAGATAATAGGATCAGCCTTTCCAAGGGAGCCTGGGACTCTGACCATAAAGACAATCTCTTCCTTAAGGAATCCGACCGTAAAGACAATCTCTTCCTTAAGGAAACGATGAAGTGTATTAACACAATTAACAGAACCAACGTCGGTTTAGCGGTGACCCCAGGCATCACCTAAGGGCATATCTCCCACTGTATATTTCGCCAATGAAACTACTTAACTACTTGGTAAGGGTGGAAGTCAGTCCACCAAAATATAGTCCTTAGCTTTAAACCAGAGTGTTTTAATTGGCCTTTTATACTTGAGATATATATATATATATATATATATATATATATATATATATAGTATATGTGTGTGTGTGTGTGTGTGTGTGTGTGTGTGTGTATGTATGTGCCTATGTATATATATATATATATATATATATATATATATATATATATATATATATATATATATATATATATATTTGTGTGTATATTTAAGGAATAATTATGAAAGCAAATTTGTCATCATCTCACAAAACTACAGTAGTGAGTTAGTTAGCGACGCACTTCACGCTGCCAACTATGCTTGCATATCATTAAGCCTTTTCCCAGGGCATGTAAACTCGTCCGCGCATTTACCGAAATTCATTCAGCGGTTGTTTGTGGACTTTGCGTCCGAGGAACGCTTACTTCCTGGTACGTTTTAGTCAGAAGCATGTAAATACTTGACCCATTTCAGTCTGAAGTCACGCAACGTTCAGCAGAGGTTTCATCTCTTCGAGTTTATTCTGCTGCAGTTCTCTCTCAGATCAGAAAACAACAAAGTATTCGGGTGGACTCAGAGAAATTCGTGTAATGCACTGCTGGGCACTAGTCATGTCAGCATTTAATCCGCAACAGAATCTACTACGACGAACAAATCCTAAAATAGACAGTTCTTCGTAAGAGAGGGTGGTCCCCAAGTCGAATTTTGTTGTTGTGTCAAACTGGTGCCAAATCATAAACTGACACTGGAATGCGTTTTGCACTTCTGATCATTGGAATCGGAATATAGAATTTAGGCCAAAGCCCTAAGCAAGCGGTGGGATCTATTAGGTCATGCAGCGCTCAAACTGAAACGGAGAGTATAGTAGGTTTGCAAGGTTAATAAGAGGCAAACCTCGCAGTTGCATTAAGGGAATTGTTAAGAGAGGGTGGAAATGAAGATAGAAGAAAGAGAATATAAACGGAGGTAGAGTAAAAGGCATGAAAGAGGTTGCAGTTTGGGGCCAAAGGGACGCTGCAAAGAATCTTAAGCACCTAATGCCTACAGCGCACCGCGTGAGGTGCACTGATGGCACTCTCCCCCTACGTGTAAACTTCTAATCATAACTGAATGTATGTGGCGTAGCAGAAAACATAACGTGTGAATCAGGTTGTTTCTGGTAAATATCATTCATAAACGTGTTCTCACTTTTTCCAGCATAATGGTAATCATCTAGGCAACATATTTTAACTATTTTCAATACCTCAGGGTTCATAGCTGGGGCCAATTTAGTCTCTCATGAACAGCCTAAACAAAGAAAAATGCAGTAAAGGTGTGAGAGTTTGCCTGATCCCCCTCCCCACATCACCTGAAAGTGAATCAGGCCAACCGCCCACCCCCCCTACCCCACTACAAGGTTTACGATAAAATCTCCCAGATCAGTGATCTTCAACCAGGAAGATCTGGTTTTCCAGCAACATGAGTCGATATAGTATAATGAAACTCTGGTTCATTAATCGTGAAATAAATAATTAATTTAAAAAATTTTTTTTTTCATTTATTCTAAACAATTCTGGACGCCTTCATCTTTTTAAAATTTCACAAGAGCCTTCAGCAGACAAAAATTTCAGGTCATATTTTTTTCCGAAAGACTAGCATTCTCTACAGAGCTATACAAATGGCATAGGACAAATCTAACCAACATTATAAGGCTATGGAGCTTAAAGTGATAGGAGTATTATGTCCTTTAACCCCAGGGAGCATGTTTAGCCTTCAAATAAAATAAAGAAAGAAATATCTGATATAAAGCACGGCCCTTTAAACTGAATGAAACAGCTACAATCAGACTCTAAAGACAATGAAAATTCGATCTAACTGCAATAACCCGCTCCTATCTGCTTGCACTGGACACCAATGAACAACGGAAAAGAAATCCACGCAGGTAAAGGTAAGTCTTGCGGCAGACAAGAGTGCAACTCAAGATGGTTATGTTTGTGTGATAGCCAGGGGTAATTAACCTTTGGGAAGTGGTGAAGGTGAGTGGAAACCAGCTATGATATAGATAATTATGAGAGATTTCGAACACAGCAATATCCTCAACACACACAAATATATATATATATATATATATATGATATTATATATATTATATATATATATATAGAAAAAATATAGTATGGTATATTCTATAAAAGAAATAAAAATTTACATAAAATCTCATACTTTACGTAGCGTTTGATAAACCTTAGTTCATTTCAAAATCCAAGACAGTCGCTGTGTATTTTTTCTGTTCTTTAATGCAAAAGTCGTCATTATTAAAATACGTAATGAAAATGAATTATATTTCCTTGAAATCTTCTTCCGCGTTGACCTCCGGCGAACTTTCACCAGATTGGCTTCAGCGTCTCCAAAGAGTTTCACGGTAATTCCTTTCTTTTGCTGGATCTTTAGTCATCTATATATAATTGTAGATATATGAGCATGCACTTAATTAGAAAAAATGGCGAAGAATTGCTCCAAATCTCTATCATCTGCTGGACGTGACTGACATTCCAGGAATCCGCAAGACTTCCCGAAGACAGGAGCACTAGTGAAGACGAAAAGACTCCAGAATCCAGACGCGTATTAAAAAAGTGGGGATAGCTCCGTGTCTAAAGATATGGAGAAACTGCGAAATGAACTGAGGTAGAAACCGAAGGTTAATTTTGAACAGATAGAAAGAAATGATACTTTTTGGAACAGAGAATTCCACGAGATCAATGCCATTGCTTAGTTGGTGAGGCAAAGAGGATTCTGCTTTCTGCGAGAAAATGATTAACTTCTAGCAGAAGAGGAAACCATCACAATGTCGATGTAGGTGACCCAACAAGGACGAGTTTTGTGTGGGAAATCATTCCTGAGGATGGCGGTGGGTGCTTCCAACGTGACTGAGAGGTGCTGGAGTCGGTCGGACATGGGGGTTAAGTTCAGTCCTATTTGTGCCTTTTTACATATGTGAAATCGACTTCTTCTTCTGTTGTGTGCCTATTTCGCATATACTGCAGTACGAACTTCTGGCGTGGCGTAAAAACCCGTAAGATAAATGATTGCAAATATGCGAAATAGGTTTTCCTTTCCAGTTTGGTGACCACCACCTTCTGCGGTGCGTCAGGAGCTCGGACATCGAGGAACAAACCTTCTGGGTATTTGCTGTATTATTTCTCTTGAGTGCAGCCAAGGAGGGTTTGCTTAGCGGAATGAACTGGTTCGGGACTGCAAAGGCAGCAGGTGTCTCCTACATGTAAGCTGAGACGCTTAGGATCTTGGATAGCCGATGGAGCTGAGAATGGGGAAGGGCCCATCCCTGGTGAAAGTAAACCCCCATTTCGATGGACGCTCTGTTGTGAAGGAGGATGTCCCAGCGGTGAGATCACTTCTGATCGGCAAAGGCCACAAATCTATACCTATCTATTCATATATCTATATATAGATATGTATATGCATGTGTGTATGTATGTACACACACATATATATGTCTTCATATATGTGTATGTAATTATTATGACTACAATGTCATCTTAACTTCTCGATTTCTTTACACTTTCTGAATATGCTTGTCACTACAAAGCTTGAGATCTAAATGAAGAACCAGATGAAGAATTTTCGAGGCATCTGGCAGGAAATCGAACCCAGTTAAGCAGAGTCAGAATTTCATCATTTTGGTGAGAAGACAGAGAGAAGGAAATCCAGAAGTTTGCTGCTGTCTCTCTCCCTCTGCCATCAAAGGTTTTGTCAGATCTGTGTAGGTAGGGAGTTCTAGACAGATCACCTCTTGAGAGACCTTTCCTTGGTCGCCACAGGACCTGATTCCGTTTACAATTCGCTTAATCTTAAGGACAGTGAAGAGTTGGTCCTTTTTTATTTGGATCTCTCTCTCTACTCTCTCTCTCTCAATACAAACACAAACACACACACAGACACACCCCACACACACACACACACACACATATATATATATATATATATGTGTGTTGTGTGTGTGTGTGTGTTTATGGGGATACAATCCACAATGATGTAAAATACTTCTGCAGTTTTACAAGTATAGTTCTTTTGTACAAAGGATTTTATATCATTGTGGGGATCGTATCCCCATTTACTTTGAGGTACGACAGAGTACTACCTAGCTTCCGCATATATATATATATATATATATATATATATATATATATATATATATATATATATATATATATATATATATATAGAGCAAGAGAAGGTTATCAGGTAAAAACAAAAACAGAAGCATACGAACATAGAGTAATGAACGCTGGAATGGATGGTAGGAGTAGGGAACGAGGGTTGTTGTATAAGAACCCGAGAGTAAACATAGTGAATGACGGCAGGATGAGAGAAGAGGCGAGTCACAGAATGGTTGAAGCAAGGAAGGCAGCGGGGTGCATCCAACAGACTGGGAAGAGAATTTGGAGAGTCTATGGAAGCCAAGGCTGGAATGTATGGAGGATTGGTTAAGATAAATCATCTTTTTAGTGTAGAAATGTGCAGGTTGATTCTATACGATTGGAAAACGGTTGAAGCCCCCGAGAGAGTTCTCTGTGAAGGATAAGAAGATTTAAAAGGTTGAGAATTCTGGAGATATAGAAGAGGTAGGAAGGTTAGCATAGGTGAAGGCACGGATGAGAATCTTTTGAGATGGGTTGGTCTAGTAGGAAGAATAGACTAAGAAAAAGACTAAGTAGGTGAAAAGAGTGTGAAATTAAGCAGAAAGAGGAGAGTGAGACTTGCATGGAGCTAGGTAGGTGTAGTGGAAGAGGAACCGGTGTGGACGTAGTATCCTTTGATTCAAAATCGTGAGTGTGATTGTAAACTGAATGTGGATGAATGCCGCAGTGCACGCAGGTGGTAAGATGGTGACATGCTGCTGATGAGCTTTCCTGGTCAGTGTATGAGGCGGACATGTTGTGCTCAGCAATTATAAAAAAATGTAGCAGTAACCATTATATTTGGTTTTCCTGGGGTCATTCTTTGTTAGGGAAAATGGCTTCATGTTGAAAAAGATTTTACACTTGATTACATTATCTTACCTGACTGGAGACACGCT
>NC_087202.1:135514065-135516565 GCF_015104395.2 Macrobrachium nipponense | reverse complement strand
GGAGGCGAATGAAAACCGCAGTGAAAGAATGAATGTAAACAAAGCGAAGGGAATGATCATTCATAGATATACGAGTATTTGACAAGAGACGGATGCCAACAGGAGGGACATTAGGGAATTAGAGAATACTCTCATAAAGGTCACTGATGAACGAACCTCACTCTAATGGGCTTGCTGAGAACAGGAAGGCTTCACTTCTTGTGAATACAAATATATATACGATAAAGAAAGATCATGGGCAGGAACAACGAAGAGATTCACATTATGCTTTAATACCTACGTTTCGTGACAACATCGCCACATCTTCAGGGTTTTTTCTACAAAATAAAGTATAATATGTAATATAAATAAGTAGCTGATTATAAGCTAATTAGGTTAACATATTATACTTTATTTTGTAGAAAATCCTGAAGATGTGGCGATGTTGTCACGAAACGTAGGATTAAAGCATAATGTGAATCTCTTCGTGTTCCTGCCCTTGATCTTCTTTATCGTGTGAATGAAACGACCTGTACGTCTGACCTGTGTTATATATATATATATATATATATATATATATATATATATATATATATATATATATATATATATATATATATATACATACATCATCATGATGTCCGGTAGCCGGCTATCATGATTTCTTAAAAAAATAAAATAAAAAGGCTTTGTAGTGACCAGTGGCGGCTCGTTGCTATCATTCATAGGGGTGCTGTACATCATTTTTTTTAAATTCCTTGATATTAACTGCATAAGACACACACACACATATACATATATAAATAATTGCAATTTTATTTCGTGAAGAGACAATGCCGGAAACTTCACTTCTTTAAGTGTACTCATTCTCTGTCTCTCTTGGGCCATTACTTATTACTAACGAAGGACTGCCCTAATCAAATTTAAAACTGCAAACAAAACTGAAAAATTAACAACACTGTAAAATACTAGTAGCGTTCGGCCGCGGAGAGACTGACGGATGGACTGACAGATAATTATGATGATATGAGGTTATATAAAAATATTAAGTGTATTATAACTAAGCGTAGCGTAATAAAAGCTCAAAAACAAAAACATTAAGATACAAAACTGAGTATGACAGTAAAATGAATAACTATAGGCCTTTATAAAATCGAAAGGTCTAAAGAACACCCTAGCTAAACACAGACGAGCATACACATACACACACCTGCAACACTCACACACACACGCTCTCTCTCCCCTTTGTCTCTCCTCTCTCACTCTCCCGCTAAGGAAGGAAGGTAGCAGAAAGCGCTGCCGAAAACTACTATTTTGAAATTATAACTACATTAATGTAGTTATAATTTTTGTACATTTAATGCAACTCGCCACCGAGCTGATTATTCTGCATTACATTACATATCATCTGTATCGTCATCGATTTGATCAGTATCACTAATAGTACATATTGATTAAGCTTGACGAATTTCAAAACGCACCCATCCCCCTGGCAACAGCAAGACTAACTAACAATGTTCCCGGGGGGTACGCGTCCCTCCCACCGTGTACGTGCGGCTGGCTACCACATTATCACCCTGCTAGCAAAATTCGAACTGCTGAGGCACCAGCAGTTTCCACTGGTAGTGAGAAGCGAATACCCCCCCAAAAAGAGCAAAGATTTTGAGGAGTTAAGAGGGCAATGTGGCTATTACAATTTCATATGTATCTGGTAATAATGACCAGTAGATTCTACACACACACACACGCATATATATATATAATTATATATATATATATATATATATATATATATATCTATATATATATATATATATATATATTATTTCTGTGTGTATCAAATGTTACAATGAAGAAATGAGACACAGTTGCAGGTCCTGACCGGTGTCGGCTTCTTGTTTACCAAGCCATCTAAAGGACTGATACAAAGAGGCAGAGATTCAGACTATACAGGCCGTAAGTGCTGTCCCGATAGCATATATATATCTATATATATATATATATATATATATATATATAATAAATTTCTACCACTCTGTGTCAATCCCCTGGAGATGGCTTGGATAGCAATAAAGCCGACACCGGTCAGGTTCTACAGCCACGTTCCACTTCTGCCCTGTGTGGATGATAAATAAAATTACGTGTTAGAGCGATTGTAAGCATTTTATATATACATATATATATATTATAATATATATATACAGATATGTATACATACATGTGTATATGTGTATGTGTGAGATTACTTGTAATATACAACATAACGCAAGCTATCCTAATCACGCATTTACGTTCACAAACTTAATTCCCTGAATAAATCGGTAATTGCGCAAAAACGAGGAAAAAAGCGCTTGAATAATCAATCGTTTTGTCGCGTTTATCAAATCTGTAAAGATGATGAATTGCCCTGAAGCCAGCAAATGGAAAATAAGCGTGAGCCAGACAGCCCCGTCTCGACAGGATTATCTTTCTCAATGTTATTGTCGTTAGGCCTGAATAACGGCGAAGAAATATTGCATCT
>NC_087202.1:135499078-135508565 GCF_015104395.2 Macrobrachium nipponense | reverse complement strand
TTTATAACACAGTAAGTGGTAAATTCTGTAATTACCCCAAGACCAAGAATCGCGAATTATTTTATTTTAGTATTATTAAATAGGTGGGTTTAGTTTTCCAGACCTCTGAGTCTCAAGTAGACTCTTCTCGGGCTGGTTCTCAGGGATCAATCCTGAGGGGAAAAAAAAAAAAAAAAAAAAAAAAAAAAAAAAAAAAAAAAAAAAAAAAAAAAAAAAAAAAAAAAAAAAAAAAAATTTAGACTTTATTTAAGAAACCCGTCTTATTTAAAAAATTTATGATTTTATTAATTGAAAAATCCCTGCTTTCCGCAAGAATATTTTTCATTTCTGAACTCCGCAGATAAATAGATCTTTGCTGGGTCCAATTTGGGCACTCAACAAGCAAATGCTGCACTGTCATGGGTATTTGACATCTGTTACATTTCACTGGGTCAGCATGTGGTGTTGACATCAAGTGACCATGTGAGAATCTTGTGTGTCCTATACGTAGCCTTTGCTAGGATCACCTCTTTTGCTCTTTCCTCCTGTGAGGATGTCCTCCATGCATAGACTTCAGTTTTTATATTTTTAAGTTTGTTTGTTGTTGGCACCGAGGCCCATTCTTCTTTCCAATCCTGGTAAATTAATGTTTTAATGATTTTACCCAGTCTGACACTGGGGCATATGAAATTGTTGGAGGGATAGTGCAGGCTAATTTGGCAGCAGAGTCTGCATATTCATTTCCTTTTATTCCCACGTGTGCTGGGATCCAACATATTTCCATTGATATTCCTGATTGGAGGAGTTGATGAATTTTTATTTGAATTTCCTGTACTATTTGGTTTCCTGATTTATACTGTCCTATTGCATCTATAGCGCTACGTGAGTCACTGAAAATTACAGAGACACTTGCTTTTGCCTCAGATATCATATCTAGAGCCATCTGTATGGCTGTGACTTCAGCAGTAAATACTGATGATATTGAAGGTAGGCTTTTTTTACTTAACATATTTTTCGAATATGCAGATGCTCCTACTCCAACATTATTTTTGGAGCCGTCTGTATATATCATAAATTTGTCGCCTTTTCTTCTAATGTGTTCCAAAGCATGTTGGCGGTACATTTCCGTACTTGTCATTTGTTTTTTTGAGTAGGTAAGACAGGGAGGTACATATCTTTACTCTATTTAAAATCCATGGTGGTGGCAATTCCATTGGTGGGTGAAAAATTGGATTCAGATTATGTATGTTCATTATGTATCTAGCTCTTTTTGGGAAAGAGCTTGTACTATTAACTGCTGTTACTTGATTACAGTTTGGTTTTGGAAGCAGTAAGTTGCAGGAGACGATCCCGCTTGCATTGAAAGACCTCTTTGTATTGTTATTAAATTACGGTGATGTTTTAAGGGCAAAATACCTGCCTCCACCAAAAGTGAGTTTGTTGGGGACGATCGGAAAGCTCCTGTGCACAATCGCACGCCTTCATGGTGCACTGCATCGAGAGATTTTAATGCAGATTCTGAGGCGGATGAATATATTGGACAGCAGTAATCTATTATGGATAAGACTGTTGCCTTATATATCATTAATAAAATGTCTCGCTTTGCTCCCCAATTAGTGTGTGATAACTTTTTTAATATGGCAAGGGCTTTGATTGCCCTTGGCTTTAATGTATTTGATGTGCTCTTTCCAATTTAAATGTTGATCAAATACATTACTCCTAGATACTTGATTTTTGTACAAAATTGTATTTCAGTTGCTATAAAGATGCAGTTTGATTGTTTGGTTCTTCATCCACCTTTTGTCTTTGTAGAAGACGATTGCTTTTGTTTTATCAGTTGAAAATTTAAATCCAACTGAATTTGCCCAACTACATATATTTGAAATGGCAGTACTAAGAACTCTCTGAGCGTGTCTCAGATTACTACTCGTATAGTAAATGACAAAGTCATCAACATATAAACTGTTTTTTACACCACTTGGTAAATTTATAGTAATGTCATTGATTGCTAAAGCAAACAATGTACAGCTCAAGACACTACCTTGAGGGATCCTTCTTCCAGTTTATAGGGTTACTGAGTAGGAATTTTCTACTCTTTACTTGAAAAGTTCTGTTTGTAAGAAGTTCTTAATAAATATTGGTAAGTGGCCTCTTAGTCCCTTGGAGTGGAGTTTTTGCATGATGTTATGTTTCCATGTTGTATCGTATGCTTTTTCTATATCAAAAAATATAGCTACTGTTAATTTCTTTTGTTTGTTCAAAGCCTTTTTTGATATGATCTTCTAAATGTGTTAAGGGATCTAGGGTTGATCTGCCAGCTATTGACCAGATTGTGTTGGTGTTAAAAATGGATTCTTTGGTTATTACATACGTTAATCGTGCTATTAACCATTTTTTCTAAGATTTTGCATAGGCAACTTGTTAGAGATATCGGTCTATAATTGGATGGATTACTTGCATCCTTTCCTGGTTTGTTTATTGGAATAATTATGGCATGTTTCCAGTTTTATCAGGAAAGACACGTTTTAGCCAGATACTATTGTAAAATTTTAATAAATATGATTTAGCTATAGGAGCTAATTTTTTCTATCATTTCAAATGATATTTTATCATATCCGGTGCAGAGGGATGACAAGAGTTGATGGCATTATCTAGTTCATCCATGTAAAAATATAGTATATTCCAGGTCTTCAAAAGTTTCAAAATTGAGTATTATATTTTCTTTTTGTTTTCTGATACTTTGAAATGTGTATCTAGGCTGGAGTAAGCACTGATGTTTTCAAAATGTTTCCCAATTATGTTTGATATTTCATAAGTATCATGGTATAATTTTTCCATTTAAATGTATTGCACTTCTTGGAGGTCTTATATGTTTTCCATTGATTTTTCCTTATCTTTTGCCAGACATCCCTTGTGGATGTGTTTGAAGATATGTTTGAGACATATTCCTTCCATGATGCGATTTTTTCAGCTATTACCGTTTTTTCTAAATTTGGCTGTATATTTGTTATATAGTGGTTTAATGTGGTTAATTGTTATGTTTGTTATAACTATTTTGTTTAATATGTTTATACTATAGGGCATTTTGTTGAGTGATTTAAGGCGAGTTTTGAGTCTGTTTAGATTGCGACTCAATATATGTTTTATTTTACTTAATGTTGTTAATGTTGGATTCCACCATGGGGACAGGGGATTTTGTGGAATGTGTTTTGGTTTTGGAATACTTTTATCTGCAGCATTTATTATGAAGTTTGAGAAGGATTCACATGTAGTATTGTGATCTTCATTATGTGGGAATGGTGGTATGTTTCGTGTGTATAGGAAATATTTATCCCAGTTAGCTTTTTGGATATTATATCTTGTAGGTGGCAATATTTTGACATTACTTAAGTAGTTCAGAATGATTGGGAAATGGTCACTTGTGTATGAATCGTCTAGGACGTTCCATTCAAAATTTCTCCGCTACATCATTTGAACATAATGAAATGTCAATTGAAGAAAAGGTTAGGTGTGTATTTGAAAAATATGTTGGAACTTCACTTTCATTGAGACAATACAGGTTGTGTTTCATTATTAGTATTCTCTATGTTGATTCCGGATGTGTCAGTGGGGTTATTAATATCCCATAATGGATTATGTGCATTAAAATCTCCTACTATAAGTAGTGGTTCCTGTATACTTTTGCTAATAAGTTCAGAAAAATCACTGAAATTTGCATTGAAATTTGGTTGGTTATATAAATTACAAATAGTAATTTTACTTTTATCAGGCATATACAGTTTAATTGATGTTATTTGATATGGCATAGATGGTATGTCAACAGGTTCATATGTAATGCTGATTATGAACGTATATGGCTGTGCCTAATTTTCCACCGTCAGTTGGTGAATAACAGGCAATTTTATAGTGTTGGATATTTGTAGGGTTACTTCCTATATGTTGTAGACATATGCACATTGGGTTGTGGTCTCGTATGATTCTTTGTAATTCACCCAGACGTAGTCGGTTAAGAGACCATTTATATTCCATTGAATGATTTTATATTCCATTATTGGGAGGAATTGGTGTTAAATTCTGTAAATTGATTGCTGATTTTACTTTATCTCGTAGTTTATATGCATTTGAATTTATTTGTGGTTTTTTAATCGTTGTATTTGTATGTTGGTTATTAGATTTCTGCAGTTGTTTGTTTTTCATAGTTGAATATTAATAAGTCTATTTTTGATTTTTATAATTTCCTTTTTGTATTTTAAGGAATTCAGAACATAATTCGTTTCTCATGTTTGGTTGGGTGTTAAAGGGCCAACCTCCTTAATTTGGTAAAATTGTCAATACAATTTCGTACTGTGTTCCTCTGTCTTGGTAGTTAGTTGGTTATATGTACTTACAAAGCATTCATTACAACCACAAGATGAAGCATGTTTGGTAATGTTAATTATTGGTTCAGAAGTTTTTGGTCTAGCTTTAGAAATGTCTGGTTTTGTAATTCTATTGTTCCTTTTCTGTAGTGATAAGGACTGTTGGTTTGAGGGGTTATTTGTTTTGTTGTTGTTAATTGGGTTATGGGATTTCGGTCTTGTGGATGGTTGGGGGGTGATAGTTATATTTTGGTTTGGTTTAATGGTATGATTTTCATTAGTATTATTTGATGGAAATTGTTAACAAAGACGGTGATATTTTACTGTTCCAGATGTTGGCTGTTTTGATTGAGATTGAGGGTAATTGTGTATTTCCACTTGTTGATGAGGTTAGTTTAATATCTTTTTTAAATGTTCTCCTGGTGTAGTTGGAGTCTCTCTGGATTGATTGTAATTTTCAATATTTACTTTTTTTCCCTTAGGTGGGGTTCTTTCTAGAATTCTTTTCTTTTTGCCATTTCGATTATCATCATTATTTTATTCTTCTTCTATTGGAAGTTCTTTTCCATGGATAACTGAATCATCTATGTTGGTGGTGGTATTGGTTGTTGTAATATCACTTTTATTTTGGGTTTCAGTATTATTGGTATGAAATCCAGTTTCCATGTTTTTATACTATCTTTGTTTTGTCATTGTGCTGTTTGATGTCTTGATTTTTAGTCACATTTGAAAAGGTGGGGTTTTGGATGGATTGTTAACGCCTCTTACTTTTTAGCTCAAGTCTGGCTTCCATGACTGACATTCCTGTCCTATTTATTAACAACTGAAGTTCTGTGTTATATTGGTAAAATGAACACTCCTTAGATTTTGCGTGATGGGCTAGTCCACAATTAATACATTTTGATTGTTTTACAGTTCCAATTAGTGGTATGGTCATCTGATGCACAGACTGCACATATAGCTTTATTACGGCATCTTTTGTATGTGTGTCCATACCTTGAGCACTGTGTACATTGTAATGGTTTAGGAACAAAAGGACGAACTTCTCTATTTTGTCCAAGAATTTTTATTTTAAATGGTAAGTCTTGGCCTGTAAATTTTATTTTGGCAATGTTGATATTTTTACTTTTATCTTTCCTACTTGAAATAGAGTATATTTCTAAATCGTGGATATTGTTATATCTCAATTTTAGGAGTCTAGCAATAGTTGTTTTGAAGGAAGCTCCTGCTCGCTATTGGGTAGGATGACTGTACCTGTACATAATTCAATGTTTCGTGGCTTGTAATTATTACCTTTATATTATTTATTTCTGTTATACTTAAAAAGCAGTGGACTGCTTTTTATTGGTTACTTGGATAAGCCATTCATTGTCTTGATGTGTCTGCATTCCATGTCTTGTGTTGGATATATGTTAAGTAATTTGTTTTCTAGCATCGCTGCTGAGATTTTGTTGTCAGCTTTGAGGACTAGAAATCTTGACCAATTATCTGGTCCAAAGAGGTCATCAAAATGTACCAATGTGGGATTAAGTCGGTAATTTTTGTTTCTTTTTGGTCCTTGTTTTATGTATGTTGCTTGTCTATTATGAGTTTTTATATTTTTCTGTATTGTGGGAGGATTATTTGTCTCTAATTCAGAATTATTGTTCATCATATATGGTTCCATTGTTACGATATTGGAGTTTTACCAATTTATGTTTGTTTGTTTCTTTTTTATTTATGCACTCTATTTGGTTTTTCTGTTCTGCTGCTTTACTTGGAACAGGGTGTTCCTTTGTATCTTTTATAGTACCTTTCACTACTTGTGGCAGTACCTAGGAAATTCGGGAGTGACGTGCTAATGGTCATCAACTGTGCCGTAGTTTTTCCATCATGGGGCCCAGGGGTACTCAAATCATTTATTTCACAGTTCATAAATTTTGAGTTTTTACAAAAAAAAAAAAAAAAAAAAAAAAAAAAAAAAAATCTTGAAAAGATATCATTGGCCCTTCGCGAAGTTAAATCTTCTGCCAAAGGCACAGTGAGAAAGGACTCCCAAATGTCCGCATCCCTACCCTACCCCAAAAGGGGATGGCATAACATGGATTAGTATGGCCCAAGTGTAAGCAGAACCCGCTTGCTAGGACTAAGAGTATTATGTTAATACAATTATCCCCATCCTAATCACATTATGGGCAAACTGGATAGAATGCCGAGAGTTCTATTCCTAGAACCAGGCCCCCCTGGAATCCGTGGTCCAGCTCCACAGAATAGTTCCGCCTGAAAAAACAGGTCCGAACATTGTCGGGTAGATGATGGATCTACCACAGTTCTCACTATTTAGCTTCGGATTTAACTCCACGTTAAGCCATGATATGTTTCTCATTTATTTGCTTTTAAAAATTTTGGCAAAAAATGGAAAAGTCCACATAAGTTTACTCGAAAATATATAATGTCATATGGGACTCTTGGGTTCGAACCTGGGAAGAGATTCCTGAGGTTCGAGAGCCCCCTCACCACGTCAAGGTGGTCCCAAAATGAGGGGGCAGAATCGCGAATGAAGACTGATTTACTAAAATAGTAAGATAAAGAAAGGTAGTTTCCTTATGTCATTAACTTGTGTAAAAATTTACCAAAATAGTAAGCTAAAGAAAAAACAGTTTTACTTATGTTATAACTTTTGTAAAAATTTACCAAAATAGTTTTTAGATAAAGAAAGACAGTTTACTTATGCTATTAAATTGTGTAAAAATTTACCAAAAATAGTAAGATAAAGAAGGTAGTTTACTTATGTTATTAACTTGTGTAAAAATTTGCCAAAATAGTAAGATAAAGGAGGTAGTTTACTTATGTCATTAGTTTACTTAGGATATTAACTTGTGGAATAATTTACCAAAATAGTAAGATAAAGAAGGTAGTTTACTTATGTTATTAACTTATGTAAAAAAAAATACCAAAATTGTAAGATATAGAAAGATAAATTACTTATGTTATTAACTTGTGCAAGAACTTATAGAAATTGGTAAGAAAAAGAAAGGCAGTTTAGCTATGTTATTAACATGTAAATTTAACCAAAACACTAAGATAAAGGAAGTTAGTTTCTTTATATTAATAACTTCTGTAAAATAAAAATTTACCAAAAGTAGTATGATAAAGAAAGGTAGTTTCCTTATGTTATTAACTTTTGTAAAAACATACCAAAATGGTTAAGATAAAGACATGCAGTTTACCTATGTTATTAACATATAAAAACTTAAGAAAATAATAAGATAAAAAGGGAAGTTTACCTTTGTTTTTAACATGTAAAAATTTACCAAGACGGTAAGATAAAAAATGGTAGTTTCCTTATGTTGTTAACTTATGTCAAAACTAACCAAAAGAGTAGGATAAAGAAAGGCAGTTTACCTATGTTATCAATAATTAAAAATTTGCCAAAATAGTTAGATGAAAAAAGTTTTTTTTATCCAAAATACTAAGATAAGGAAAAGCAAGAGTTACTTATGTTATTAACTTATGTAAAAATTTACTAAAACATTAAGATAAACAAAGTAGTTCCCTTTTATTAACTTATGTAACATTTTACCAGAATAGTAAGCTGAAGAAAGGTAGTTTCCTTATGTTATTAACTTATGTCAAAATGCACCAAAATATTTAGGTAAAGAACGGTATTTTACTTATGTTATTCTAACTTGTGTAAAAAATTACCAAACTATTTAGATAAAGAAAGGGAGTTTATTTATGTTATTCACTTAAGTAAAAATCAGCACAGGGTCGACTACAGCGGACACAGCTTACTTGAATATTTTATAAGACATTTCAATT
The DNA here is from genome assembly GCF_015104395.2 of Macrobrachium nipponense. Taxonomy (NCBI): domain Eukaryota; kingdom Metazoa; phylum Arthropoda; class Malacostraca; order Decapoda; family Palaemonidae; genus Macrobrachium; species Macrobrachium nipponense. The sequence continues at coordinate 135,500,427 of NC_087202.1, read as the reverse complement.
TGAAAAACTTACTTTTGTCGAGACACAGAAGCCCAGAAAAAAAGAAAAAATTGAAATATGAGCATTTGACTTACGTCAGGGTTCTGAGCAAAAAAGAGCTCTCAGAGAATTATGTTACTCCAGATAACATCGTATTCCAGATAACCACAAGATAGCCAGAGGGAAGGAGTCACCTTCGGTATGGTATAGAGAGCGCTTTATTTTTAGAAAATGATTACATGTCACAATATTCCTCAGCTCGAGATATAAAAGATTTACTGTTTCTTGAAAATTCTCGGGATATGCGTTCCACTGTAAAGTTGAGGTCCAGTAACATTATGTTTTTGTAATACAAGCCCACACACACGTATGTATAGCATATAAATATACATATATTTGTTTGTGTGCAGATAACATATATATATGCACACTCATATGTATATAGTACATAAAATCATTATGCTACAAATATCGTTTAATATCCAATTCACGCTACTTTGGGAATATCTCCGAAGGGGGATTATAAGTGTTAAATGGATTGGTACCGAAGTGTCTCTTTGGAGGGTACTTTGTTGACTGTTCGAGACACTTCGGTACCAGTCCATTTATCTCTTAGTTCCCCCTCGGGGATATTGCCGAAGTAACCTGAATTGGATATTAAACGATATTTGTAGCTTAATTACTGTATATAAATCACGGTGATGTGATAGGAAATTCACAGATGTATATATATATATATATATATATATATATATATATATATATATATATATATATATATATATATATATAATGTGGGTACTGGTAATTCTAAAACGATAAGATAGGTAAGGATGCATACACAATTTTTTTTTAAAGCTTGGGTAGAGATAAGATTAGTTATGGTAAGGATGGAACATTCATCTTCATAAAACATATTTATGCAGATGTATTCTAAATGTAAAATCTTTGCTTTCTTTACCACTTGTGGTTTTCGGACAAATTACCCATCTGACGGAATCTAGATTTACTAATTTTTTTAAATACAAACAGACAGTAGGTGTCAAACGCTGTTTTTGTCACATGATGAGCGAATTCTGTAAGTTAGCTACAGTCTTTTATCGTGCGTGCGCACATAAATATAGACAGTAAACACGCTCCACACAGTTTGTAAATAATATTACATTATATATATAGATATATACTAAATATTATATAATATAATATATATATATATACTATATATAATATATATATATATCTTATATATATATATAATATATATATATATATATATATAGATATATAATATATATATATATATATATATATATATATATATATATATATATATATATATATATATATACATGCATGTGGTTGTATATATG
>NC_087202.1:135486578-135491578 GCF_015104395.2 Macrobrachium nipponense | reverse complement strand
TTCTATAGTTAGTTTAGGTCTCTCGACAGCCCCTTCTCCTCAAAATCGTCGTGGTTCGCTAGTTGAAGTGAATTTTCCTATTTAGAGCGATTTGAGTGTGATATGCTTATGCCGAGTGTTGCTATTTAACCAATGTTCTTAAAACCTGGAGGTTGCCGTAGCTTTGGCGCCACAGACTTCCACTGTGCTTGGACTTTGTTCTATGTTCTTGTATATTCAGTATATCCGGTTTATTTGTACTGTAGAATTCATTAAAGTAGTAAATTTGGATTGATTACTTATAACTTTTTATTTAAGGTATCCGACTTCATATTTTATGTATTTTACTCTGTGCATATACTATACACAGATAAATAGATACATAATACTTATATGTCTGTTGTGTATCTATACGTGTGTGTATGTGTATTGTTGCATTGCAATGACTCTACTGACCTGTGCAGAGCATTATGTCCCTAGTGAGTAGTTGCCTGCGATGGAACTCATCCAGGGAATGGAGTGGCATAGGCGATTATCCTCATCTCGTGCGACTTTTGGCTAACTGTAAACAGCATGCCGTGGAAGGCACACTGTCAGCAGCCTCTACTCCTTAAAGAAGTGCTGACACAAGGAAGTCAATTCTACCCGTGCTCCATAATGCCACTCGCAGTGGACTCTACGGAAGAAGAAAGACGACAGACAAAAACGCATCAGTCCATTAGTGCCTTTTGGAAACACGTCTTTGAAGCAGCCTTTTCGTCCGAGACCATTACTTTTGCGACAAAGAAGAGAGCTCGCTGAAAGCCGGCGGCTTATCTAATCACCGGAGAGGCGGCTTCCCTTGTATGGTCGGTCAGTGGCAGAGCGGAAGAACAGGGGGGAGAACAGGCTCCACCTGCCGTCAAACAACGTCCTGTTCAAATGGAGACGTCTTTCAATGAGAGACACCGAGACAAAAGGCCTTAAAGGAAGCGTGTCTCCAGTCAGGTAAGGAAACGTATCAAGTAAAATCTTTTTCAACATGAAGCCATTTTCCCTAACAAAGAATGACCCCAGGAAAACCAAATATAATGGTTACTGCTACTTTTTTATAATTGCTGAGCACAACGTGTAATCACCATCTTACCACCTGCGTGCACTGCGGCATTCATCCACATTCAGTTTACAATCACACTCACGATTCTTGAATCAAAGGATACTACGTCCACACCGGTTCCTCAAACAACAACCCTCGTTCCCTACTCCTGCCATCCTATTTCAGCGTTCATTACTCTATGTTCGTGTGCTTCATTGTTTTTATCCTGATAACCTTCCTCTTGCTATAATATATATATATATATATATATATATATATTATATATATATATATGTATATATATATAATGTATATATATATATATATATATATATATATATATATGTATATATATATATAGTATATATATATATATTATATATATATATATATATATATATATATATATATATATAAATATATATATATATATATGTATATATATATGTATATATATATATATATATCTGTATATATATATATGTATATATATATAATATATAATATATATATATATATATAGTTTATATATAATATATATATATGTGTGTGTGTGTGTGTGTGTGTGTGTGTGTTTGTATTGAGAGAGAGAGAGAGAGAGAGAGAGAGAGAGAGAGATCAAAATAAAAAAGGACCAACTCTTCCACTGTCTCTAAGATGAAGCGAATTGTAAACGGAATCAGGTCCTGTGGCGACCAAGGAAAGGCCTCTCAAAGAGGTGATCTGTCTAGAAGTCCCGGACCACAGATCTGCCAAAATTTTTGATGGCAGAGGAGAGAGACAGCAGCAAACTTCTGTCTTTCCTTCTCTCTGTCTTCTCACCAAAATGAGGAAATTCTGACTCTGCTTAACTGGGTTCGATTCCTGCCAGATGCCTCGAAAATTCTTCATCTGGTTCTTCATTTAGATCTCAAGCTTTGTAGTGACAAGCATATTCAGAAAGTGTAAAGAAATCGAGAAGTTAAGATGGCATTGTAGTCATAATAATGACATACACATATATAAAGACATATATATGTGTGTGTACATACATACACACATGCATATACATATCTATATATAGATATATGAATAGATAGGTATAGATTTGTGGCCTTTGCCGATCAGAAGTGATCTCACCGCTGGGACATCATCCTTTACAACAGAAGCGTCATCGAAATGGGGGTTTATTTTCACCAGGGATGGGCCCTTCCCCATTCTCAGCTCCATCGGCTATCCAAGATCCTAAGCGTCTCAGCTTACATGTAGGAGACACTTGCTGCCTTTGCAGTCCCGAAACCAGTCATTCCGCTAAGCAAACCCTCCTTGGCTGCACTCAAGAGAAATGCAGCAAATACCCGAAGGTGTTCCTCGATGTCCGAGCTCCTGACGCACCGCAGAAGGTGGTGGTCACCAAACTGGAAAGGAAAACCTATTTCGCATATTTGCAATCATTTATCTTACGGGTTTTTACGCCACGCCAGAAGTTCGTACTGCAGTATATGCGAAATAGGCACACAACAGAAGAAAAAGTCGATTTCACATATGTAAAAGACACTAAAGGCACTGAACTTACCCCCTTGTCCTACCGACTGCAGCACCTCTCACTCACGTTGGAAGCCCCCACCGCCATCCTCAGGAATGATTTCCCACACAAAACTCGTCCTTGTTGGGTCAGCTACATCGACATTGTGATGGTTTCCTCTTCTTCTAGTGGTAATCATTTCCTCGCAGAAAGCAGAATCCTCTTTGCCTCACCAACTAAGCAATGGCATTGATCTCGTGGAATTCTCTGTTCCAAAAAGTATCATTTCTTTCTATCTGTTCAAAATTAACTTTCGATTTCTACTTCAGTTCATTTCGCAGTTTCTCCATATCTTTAGACACGGAGCTATCCCCACTTTTTTAATACGCGTCTGGATTCTGGAGTCTTTTTCGTCTCCACTAGTGCTCCTGTCTTCGGGAAGTCTTGCGGATTCCTGGAATGTCAGTCACGTCCAGCAGATGATAGAGATTTGGAGCAATTCTTCGCCATTTTTTCTAATTAAGTGCATGCTCATATATCTACAATTATATATAGATGACTAAAGATCCAGCAGAAGAAAGGAATTACCGTGAAACTAAAACTTTGGAGGGACGCTTAAGCCAATCTGGTGAAAGTTCGCCGGAGGTCCGACGCGGAAGAAGATTTCAAGGAAATATAATTCATTTTCATTACGTATTTTAATAATGACAACTTTTGCATTAAAGAACAGAAAAAATACACAGCGACTGTCTTGGATTTTGAAATGAACTAAGGTTTATCAAACGCTACGAAAGATGAGATTTTATGTAAATTTTTATTTCTTTTTATAGAATATACATACTATATACTATATATATATATATATATATATATATATATATAGTATATATATATATATAATATATATATATAATATATTTGTGTGTGTGTTGAGGATATTGCTGTGTTCGAAATCTCTTCATAATTATCTATATCATAGCTGGTTTCCACTCACCTTCACCACTTCCCAAAGGTTAATTACCCCTGACTATCACACAAACATAACAATCTTGAGTTGCACTCTTGTCTGCCGCAAGACTTACCTTTACCTGAGTGGATTTCTTTTCCGTTGTTCATTGGCGTTCAGTGCAAGCAGATAGGAGCGGGTTATTGCAGTTAGATCGAATTTCCATTGTCTTTAGAGTCTGATTGTAGCTGTTTCATTCAGTTTAAAGGGCCGTGGGTTTTATATCAGATATTTCTTTCTTTATTTATTTATTTGAAGGCTAAACATGCTTTCCCTGGGGTTAAAGGACATAATACTGTTGGGTAGATTTTGTTCTATGAAATTTGCATAGCTCTGTAGAGAATGCTAGTCTTTCGGAAAAAAATATAAACCTGAAATTTTTGTCTGCTGTAGGCTCTTGTGAAATTTTAAAGATGGAGTCCATAATTGTTTAGAATAAATGAAAAAAAAAATTTAAAAATTATTTATTTCACGATTTAATGAACCAGAGTTTCATAATACTGTCTCGACTCATGTTGCTGGAAAACCAGATCTTCCTGTTGAAGATCACTGATCTGGGAGAGTTTATCTTAAACCTTGTAGTGGGGTAGTGGGGGGGTGGGGCGGTTGGCCTGATTCATTTACAGGTGAGGTGGGGAGGGGGATCAGCAAACTCTCACACCTTTCCTGCATTTTCTTTGTTGATTAGGCTGTTCATGATAGACTAAATTGGCCCCAGCTATGAACCCTATGTGTATTGAAAATATGTTAAAATATGTTGCCTAGATGAAAATACCAGTATACTTGAAAAAGTGAGAACACGTTTTATGAATGATATTTACCATAAACAACCTGATTCACACGTTATGTTTTTCTACGTCACATACATGCTTCAGTTATGATTAGAAGTTTACCACGTAGGGGTAGAGTGCCATCAGTGCACCTCACGCGGGGCGCTGTAGGCATTAGGTTATTAAGATTCTTGCAGCGTCCCTTTGGCCTCTAGCTGCAACCTCTTTCATGCCTTTTACTCTACCTCCGTTCATATTCTCTTTCTTCTATCTTCATTTCCACCCTCTCTTAACAATTCCCTTAATGCAACTGCGAGGTTTGCCTCTTATTAACCTTGCAAACCTACTATACTCTCCGTTTCAGTTTGAGCGCTGCATGACCTAATAGATCCCACCGCTTGGGCTTTGGCCTAAATTATCAGAAGTGCAAACGCACTCCAGTGTCAGTTTACGATTTGGCACCAGTTTGACACTACAACAAAATTCGACTTGGGGACCACCCTCTCTTACGAAGAATACTTTGTTGTTTTCTGATCTGAGAGAGAACTACAGCAGAATAAACTCGAAAGAGATGAAACCTCTGCAGACGTTGCGTGACTTCAGACTGAAATGGGTCAAGTATTTACGTGCTTCTGACTAAAACGTACCAGGAAGTAAGCGTTCCTC
>NC_087202.1:135464078-135481578 GCF_015104395.2 Macrobrachium nipponense | reverse complement strand
TCCTCTGCAAGATGATTGACTGCTGACAACAACCAAGAAGATTCACGGTCCGGTATTCAGCAGAAAATCTCGAGTTCGTCTTCGTGTGCAAGTCGTTTTTCCAGGTGAACTTATTTTCTTTCGTTAAGTGCACAGACCTTTGTGTACACACACATACATACACACACACACACACACACACACACACATATATATATATATATATTATATATATATATATATATATATATATATAGATATATTTATATATATGCATGTGTGTAAATGTATGCTATATACAACTGTATGTCACTATACGAAAAGAATTGAGTAAAACGAAATATTTTAGCAAGTGAATAAAACGTAATGATAACGAATTCACTATCCCTCTCGGAAGCGAGTTAGATAAGACCAGGGCTCGAACCCATTCCTCTTCATGGTCGAGCGTGGATGACAGCCGACTTATCCGCTCAGCCATTGAGAGGAACTTCAAAAGAGTTAAACTTCCAAGAAAAAATTAAAGATGAAATTGTCACGTTATACGTAAATGTAGTTCCTGTAATCAGAGTATATTGGTCAAACCAAATACTTTAGACGAATAAATCAATGAGCGTTTGGAAAAACGATAGATTTTCCTTCAGTAGTTTGTTTTCCGTGTTACATTCCTGCTAGTGTATAGTACCGTTCTGTAATTTCGTATCAAATGTTTGTTAAAAGTGAGCTACCACTTGATTTTGCATTACTATAAAACAGAGATTAAAAAAAATTAGAATTGGAATTTTTTGCAACTGTTAACTGTCGGAAAAATGACAAAATCCAAGATAGCTGCCATAAAATGATAAAATACTTTTTATTTTTACCATAATCACTGGAACCAGAGAAGATGAAAACATACTTAAAAGCTTGTTTTATTTGTTCTTTTACACGAGGAATCTGTTTTGCCATTTAGAGTTTCAAAACGATTGGATACAATTTAGATTGAATCTATATATATATATATATATATATATATATATATATATATATATATATATATATATAGATCTATATATATATATATAATATATATCTATGTGTGTGTGTGTGTAAAAAACAATTGCGGTTGGATAGGTTTTCGTACTATAGACTGTACTGTATGTCCAGGACTAGATTCATTGCAATTTGCTATTAAATTTTGTTACTGGAACTGTTATGTATTAATGTGTTTTCTATCTTCGTAAGAACCTTGAAGGATCATGAAGTAGAGGAGCCATTTTGAAGAACCATAGTGTACAAGTTAAAAACACTGATCACACTATGGAAGATCCTTCAACTGAAAAGAGGTCTAAAACAGATTTTGGACTTCGCTTTATATGCCAAACAAAAGGGTCATGGGGCTACAAAAACTATATAAAAAAAAATTCAGTACTTGAGGCCACTGGTTAACTAATCACAACATCCAGTGAACATTGTAGGTATGGTGAATACGAATTGGTCTCCCTAAACAGTCGACTACGTGGCGCCACATCCAGTGAACTATTAAAATATGGCATTTATTGTAAAAACTGCTACATAAATGTCACTCATGAACATTCTGTCGTTAATGCAAGGGCTAGATTTGATAAAGGATCAAGTTCAGGAGATACTACATCTGCAGTAGAAGAGGGAGAAGGGAGGACGACCTTCTGCCTGTGATTCAATAATGGCTACATGTAGTAGATACAGAGGGTAAACTTCATAATGTATCATCTAAAAATATGGGGACTCAGTTAAAACGTTGGTCTAGAAACAAGTTATGAAATACAGCACATCAGGTTAAGCAATCTTCTGTGCTCACCTGATCTATTACGAGCAGTTGCTGAGGATATGAAAAATCATTTGCCATGTCTAGTTAAGGCTTAGAGAGATATTCTGAAAGCTAAGCAACCGAAAACAGGTGCTGTTAAATTTGGTCAACTCTTATCAGACCTTCAGATCCTTAACGTGGTTGAAACTGAGCTAAATTATGACAGTAAGGATGTCGTATTGAATACGAATGATGTTCACCAAATGTAAATCCAGCTGCATGAGGAGAACGAACACCCAATACCGGAAAATCCTCGATACAGCCAAATCTTACACAACTGATCCCAGATAATATCAAAGATGTTCATTTCAGAAAAGCTAAAGCTGAACAGATTCTTTCAACCAAAAAGTAAAGATCGTCCGATAGCTAGTGCATCAAATGAAGATGATCTAAAGTCGGATCTGAAAGTGCTTTTGAAAGCAACCTAAGATACCGAGAAAAAGGATATTGCAACCTCCAGCCCATGGAAGTTTTCATGGAACATTTGCTGATTATGAAACCTTATGGAAGTATGCTGTTCATGGTATAGGAAGAATCAAATCTACAGTCAAAGAAATATGTCGATAAAAGTGCAAGTGTGCTGGCACAACACTTTGTGGGGGTTTGCAGATCTGATAGACAGGTGTCATTCAAAACCAAGAATAATGATGTAGCGTTTAGACAACACGCTGAGACTCCACCTAGTGTTGGCTTAGCATAGTTATGAATGGAAAATCATCAAAAGACACATTGGAACGAGATCAGATTAGACAATGAATGTGGAGTTTGTAACTGAACGCCCGCCAGAAGGTCGAACTTGTGTGTCGGATAAAAGGACAAAGAAGCTCAAAACAATCAAAACCGCAAATGCCGTGATAGAGGTCAATTCAGACGGAAGCTAGTAAAGACCAATGAGGAGCATGGATGCAGCGACACATTGTCACCTCAAGAAGTGGGCCACCAGTTGATTTGTAGGAATGTATTGGCACTTATGAATTTGGCATAGACCCACGACCTTCATTTGCATCAGATAGAGTAGCCTTGTTAGCTCATGACAAAGCAAAATTACTCCACTCTCTTGAGCAACTAGCCAATTATGAACAATTGATCACTCACATTCCAGCCAAAGGATCATCAACAACTGATGCATCTGAAAATGAAAATGTTCAAAAGATGGAAGCAACCAAAGTCACGTATGCCCCAGACATACGAGAAAGTGATGGCGCCTTGCCAAAGTATAAAGTTATTATTATCGATGGCATAACCCTAGTGGATGCAAGACCCAAGAATGACCATATTAAGACAAGCAGTGATTTTGCTGAAGTATTTCTTGAGCACCTCAGCAACATGGCCACCAATTTTGATGAAGTGAGGTTAGTATTCGACAGGTATCTCGACACTTCCTTCAAAGAACAAATGAGAAAACGAACGAAAGGGAAAGAACATATTACCATGTCAAGGACGCTACTTTAATCCAGAATATTTCTTGGAAGGATTTTCTTTCAAATATCAAGACAAAAGCAGAACTTACGACATACCTAGCTGCAAATTGTACAGATCATAGCAGGAGCCAAATAAACCAGGTGAAGAAGTTCAAGTTTACATCAGGGACAGAAATGAGTGGTAACACTAATATTCCAAACAACCGTCTCTCACACAGCCACGAAGAGGCAGACACCTTACCCCTGCTGGATGCTATTTCAATTGACAAAACTGCAGAGGTTGTTAATGCTTTTCCAGACACTGCTGTTTTCATTCTCATGATCCAAATGTACCCAAACTTACACACTGATATAGTAAGCTTCCTTACAGGGAAGGGAAACATGAAGAGAAAAATACTGGCCAAACCAGTTTATGAAAAGTTAGGAGAACAACGAACACTTCAACATTATTGGGTTTTTCTCTCTAACAGGATCGGACAGCCTGGAAGGTGTGTTGGCTCAGGGGAGAACCAAAGAGTGGTGCTTCAAAGCGTTCGTGGCGTGTGATGATGACGACATACTTAATGCTCTGGAATCTTTAGGATACCAAGACCTGGAACAAGAAGTATATGACCAGTTGGAACAATTCATCTGTAAACTGTATGTGTACACTAAAGTGAATGATCTTCAATGTTTTCTGTACTCCAATCGAGCAGCTGGAGGAGAAAGTTTTCCTCCAATTGACCGGCTCACTAACATTGCATATTCAGTGGGCACATTACATAGCAATGATTTGGAGAAAGGCTGGTGTAAGCAACCCATGTCTCTCATCTTCTGTTGAATATGGGTGGAAGTTTGATGCGTCTAAGCATCATTATTTTGCAGTAATGTGTTTGAATCGTCCAGCCCCCGTAGCTGTGGTGAACTTGGTCAAGTGTGGATGTAAAGGTGGATGCAAGAGGAAATCTAGTTGTTTGGATTATAATATTCCATGCACAGAAATGTGTGACTGTGTAAACTTCAGCTACATAACCAAACTTAGTCGTATGATATGAATGTGGCAACGGGAGACTTGTATGAGGAAGGATGAGTTGGAGAACATATGTATATTCCTAGATCTACCTATAAGAAACACAGATGAGAATGCACGACTTAATGATGAAAATGCTCAAATATGTATTAATTTATGATGTATACCGTTTGTTTATGAAGATTTAATGCTATAAGGACATACTTCGCTGTTTTTCTTTATACTCCACTACGTACATGGCAAATGGCTATTTTTTTTAAAACTATTTATGGCTGCCATTTTATCTCCTTTAAATTATTGAGCTATGGATGACAAAATCAGATTTATAAGGTATTAAAAAGCATATAAAGACTTCTCATTTATATTTTCATCTTACCCGGTTGCAAAAATAAGGAATGGATGAGATATTTCTTGACTTTCATGGCGGCCATCTTGGATTTCGTCAATTTACCTACTGATTGGAGGGAATTGGAAAAAAATTCCCACCCTATTTCTTCTTAAATCATAATCATTATATAAAGCAAAATCAAGTGGTAATTCACTTCTAACAAACATTTGACCCGAAACCTAATTCTCCTACTCAAGACTATACTATACAGCTCCCCCTCTCTCTCTCTCTCTCTATCTCTCTCTCTCTCTCAAAGCAATGGATTTCCCATTACATAAAACGATTTGTTTCTTTGAAATTAAGTATTGCGGATATATATATATATATATATATATATATATATATATATATATATATATATATAGTATATATATATGAATAATATCACATCGAACCGTGATCCTTTATATATCAATTCAAGCTACAAATGTCCTTTAATATCTAAATTCACGTTTACCTCCCTAATGATATATTTTCATATATGTACCGAAGGGGAATTTTTTTTTAATTGATAATAATTTCGTCCCCCCATGGGATCGAACCACCGTCCAAGTGGACGGGGACGAAATCAGGACAGTCAGTGACGCTATCCAATCAGCCAACAGAGACGCTATAAGTTCTTATCGATTCTGACCTTACAAATCACCCTCGACCTGGGTGCTTTCGTAATTAGATCGATATGAAACCCGTCTACCATGTTGGCCAATTCGAGCGTTTGACAGCACGTAGCCTTTTGTTATGAATAACGCTGTGAAAGAGATTTGCCAGTCTGTCCGTAATAGATTTTATCACACTTTTTGCAAGGAATTTCATATATGCGCCTGGAAGATCTTTAGGAGAATTTTTGATTACTAAAACTTTTGACATTAATATTACTGAAAACAACATTTATGTTAAAAAGCTTTAAAATTCTAGGAATATCTAAAAACCTTTCATCATAAGGTAATTTTAGAATGTTATGCTTACTAAATTCAAGTTTGTCATTAGTTGAATAGAAATGTTTTTCTAGCTCTTTTCCATGCCACATCTACAAAAGTCCTTGGGTATTTAAGTTTCAATGCAATATCATAAATTGCCCTGATGATATCAATATTTTGTAAAGGTATTGTGTATGGTGCTATGAGTAAACCTTCTCCCCCTAATGTACCCGTGAGATTTCTCCAGGATTTTAAGAAAATTAAAGAAGACGAAACAGTGAAGGTGACAAAAGCAGATAAATCTAATGCAGTGGTAATTATGAATAAAAGTGACTATATAAGTAAAATAATGACACTTGCTAAATGACACTGATACTTATACGAAACTGAGGTCTGACCCTACACAGACAGTTAACTCCCATTTTAATAAACAAATTAAATCCATTTTGAAGGGCTTGGACCATTTAATTAAACAGTTTACACCGCAAATGCGCCTCCCTACCTTACATGTATGTTAGTCAAGACACATAAAATCAATAACCCTATCAGACCAATCATTAGTTCAGTGGGCTCAGTTTCGTATAATTTATCAAAAATGGCTTGTAAAAATTCTTACTCCTTTGGTAGGAAATATTTCTAACACGAATGTTAAAAACAATGTTGATTTTATAAACAAATTGAATAGTTTAAATTTGAATTATGATTTTAATATGGTTAGTTTTGATGTTGTCTCTTTATTTACAAAAGTGCCTGTAGATAGACTTACTTGAATATTTGGAAGAGGAATTAGAGCGTCATGACATTCCCTTAAGTGTAGAAAATCTCATTAGTCTCATAAGGTTATGTATCAAAGATAGTAAATTTTGTTTCAATGGGGAATTTGTTGTACAAAAATTTGTTTGGCATGGCCATGGGTAATCCCTTATGTCCTGTCCTTAGCAATATTTACATGGAATTTTTTGAGACAAAACTCTTACCAAGAATTTTGCCCCAAAAAGTTATTTGGTTTAGATACGTGGATGATATCTTCTGTATTTGGCCAGTTCACGAAAACCTCCAGGAATATTCCCTAATAATCTCAATAATTTAGTCCCTTCTATAAAATTTACTGTAGAGGAAGAAAGAAATTGTAATTTGAATTTTCTTGATGTAACTGTCCATAGAAATGATAGAAATTTCACCTTTTCAGTCTTTCGAAAATCAACTAATATTGCCTCTTTTGTTCATTACTACTCCAATCACCATCAAAATGTTAAATTCTCTGTTTTTTCTGGATGTTCCTAAGGGCTTTACGTGTTTGTAGCCCGCAGTTTATTGACGCTGAAATTAAAAACTATTTATGATATTGCATTGAAACTTAAATACCCAAGGACTTTTGTAGATGTGGCATGGAAAAGAGCTAGAAAAACATTTATTCAACTAATGACAAACTTGAATTTAGTAAGCATAACATTCTAAAATACCTTATGATGAAAGGTTTTTTAGATATTCCTAGGAATTTAAAGCTTTTTAACATAAATGTTTGTTTTCAGTAATATTAATGTCAAAAGTTTAGTAATCAAAAATTCTCCTAAAGATCTTCCAGGCTGCATATATGAAATTCCTTGCAAAAAGTGTGATAAAATCTATTACGGACAGACTGGCAAATCTCTTTCACAGCGTCTTAAGCAAACATCAATATTCTGTGAGAACTGGGCAAATATCGAATGCATTATTTGTACATATGGAGAGATTTAGACCATCTATTAACTGGAGTCAAGCAAGAGCCTTAGTCCCATGTAATGACACAGTTAAAGGAATATCATTGAATCTTGTTTTATCAAGTCAAATAATAGAAATGTTCTAAATTTAAGTCTTGGTTTATTTAAACTTGATGCTTTCATAATGAAAAAAGTTGTAGATAAATATAAGCAACAAAATTAATATATTCAGTTTTTACATGTTTTGGACTGTAAAGATACTTTGTAATTTCGGTTAGGGTCAGAATCTGTTTAAGTTTGTGACCGTGTGATATCCGATAATCCTGGATTATCCCTTTTAATTTTTACCCTTTTGATAATTAACCATCTGGTATTCCTGATCTTGTTTGTACCTGAGGCCTTCCTCTCCGATTGTACTTTAGTGCTCCTTGACGATGTCTGAATAAAGACGAAAGCGCTTGGATTCCTGGCTATCATTTCCCGCGTGTATTCGCTTATTTATATATATATATATATATATATACTATATGTAGTATATATATATATATATATATATATATATATATATATATATATAATCTATATATATATATATATATATATATATATATATATATATATATATATATAAAATATATATGAAATTTGTAAGATAATGTTTGAAAATTATTATGTAAATATTTTTTCAGTCATGATTTACCGCAACACGAACGTTCATAAAATCAGCTTTTTAGGCACATGGTATTGGCATGAAGTTAACTTTACGATAGTTTAATGCAAGTAAATATGTATATATGAATATATATATATATATATATATATATATATATATATATATATATATAGTATATATATATATATATATATACATATATATATATATATATATATATATATATATATGTATTATGCATTTAGCTACAAATGTCCTTTAATATCCAATTCACTGTACTCGGAATTAATATATTTTCATATATGTCAACCGAAGTCGATAACGTCACTGAATTCCTGATTTCTCCTCGTCTGTCCGCTGGGTGCTGGTTCGAACCCACGGGAGGACGAAATTTTTATCAGATGAAAAAAATTCCCCTTCGTTAACATACATGAAAATATATTAATTCCGAGGTAGAGCGAATTGGATAATAAAGGACTGTATTGAATCACGGTGTTGTGATAGAAATTCATATATATATATATATATATATATATATATATATATATATATATATATATATATATATATTATATATAATATATATATATATATATATATATATATATATATATATATTATATATATATATATGAATAACTTGATCAAGAAGTATATAAAACGTGATGCTATGTATAAATAAAGGTTTTTTTGCCACGAAGGAAAAAATGAAAAAAGCGGAGATAGCCAAGTACTTCAGTCCTGTTCGGACCCTTTACTAAGGCAAACTGATTTTACAGAGAACAACATAGTCAAAAGAAGGCTTAATATACAAACTGACACTACAAGATTAGCAATAAGGGCGATTTTCACTCTACAGAAAGGGAGGAGCTGCCAGAGGCTAGCCACACCTTGAAGGATACCCGCAGTAAACAAGTGATTCTTCCAGAAAACAGTACATTTTGAAAAAACACTGGAGCATATACAATTTAATATCATGAATTTTTACACAAATTTTCCCAAAAAATTATTATTAATGAAAAGACGAAAGAAAATATAAATATATATATATATAGATATATCGAGCAAGAGAAAGAGGGAGAGAGAATATAGAACCAGAGAGAGAGTGAGAGAGAGAGAGAGAGACAGACAGACAGACAGACAGACAGACAGAGAGAGAGACAAAGACAGAGACAGAGAGAGAGAGAAAGAAATAATAACTATATACATGTGGGACTAATTTATTAGTTGTTCATTAATTTTAAGGTCCTTCATAAACATCTTACAAATATATGGGTCCAAATGGTACAATTCCCAGACTAAGAATTTAGGTTGTTTTTATTCTTTATTAGTGATTTGTATAATCTCGCTTTTCATTTTTTCCTTCGTGGCAAAAAACCTTTATTTAGATACATATATGTATATATATATATATATATATATATATATATTATATATATATATATATATATATATATATACGTATATATATTATTTGTGTGTGGACCTTTCTCCAGAATTTTCTAGTTAGTACTGAACAATACATCTTCCCGGTCATCTGTTGTTAATGACCCTCGAGGAAGAGTAAAATTGAAAAATGTCGAAACTCCGTACCAAGGAGAGAGCAGCCAACTTTCTTACGAGGGAACGACTTCTTCCCCGTCTTAATGATGTTGAAGACAATTTCGAGCCTGCGAAGAGGCGCTGACGGATTTCCGCTAAAATCGATACTTGGTTTTCTTTCACAACAAAAAGCTGCTCATCGAGTCAGCATTTGGCTTTGTTGGGAGTGAGGAGGTATGGCGTCCCTTCTGCTCAATGATTGGATTTCTTGACTCGTTAATTTTATGGGAGAAGTTTTCCACTGGTTAAATATTTCTTGGTCATTTATTTCCTATTATGGCGTCCATTCTGTCAAATGAAGATCATAATCTTTGGAAGCTTGAATTCGAAGTCAATGGTCCCTATGGTAGGCTTGTTCCTTATGAATAGGGCTCACCTTCTGAATAACAATAATAAAAGAATGATGTGATACCTTCACCAGGAATGTTTGAAGTAGGATGCAAGTTTACCTGTTCTGTGTGTGTGTGTGTGTGTGTGGATCTTCGCAAGAAATCTGTAACAGTTCTTGTAAAGTTACGAACGTCTTATTTAATCCATGGCAGCTTCATTGACTTCTTCTAGATACATTAAGTAATTTGATTTGTTTTTTAATAACATATTTTACGTTGCCGACGAATTTTGTTTTTGTGACACCAGATGATTTTATATTAAATCACTTGTTTCCCTGCCGGTACCTCGGTATTACTCATGTGACAGCAGTGCAATTACATTTAGTGCACATGAAGAAATTTCGTATTTTCTCTCGCATCACTAGCCTCCGTTGCGATAATAGTTATTAATAGAGAGAGGAGTAAGGTCCCTTCGAAAGCTGACCGGTACAGTCTGTGGTTGGTCACTGGCCTCTTCCTATATCTAATCTCTCTGGAGGCTGATTTTCCCTTGCAGCCCTGTTGACTCTGTCCGTAAAGATTTTCAGCTGAAGATTCAAAGAAAGAAACGAAGAGAACCTTTCAACTGGACCAAAACTGACCCAAGAGATATGTAGAGACAAAGTCAGTGCAAGGGAATCATCTCGCAATCACGAGCGCCTCAAACATAATGTGAAAAATTGTAACCTGCTAAAAGATCATAAAAATGGTTATTATGACTGACTCTACCTTGAATTTGCGTTTCCTGATTGTGAAGTTTGAATGTAATACTGCACGCTTTCCTCTGAATCTTACCACCTGTATTTGTCTATTACCTTATTAATAAGGTTTCAGTATATCGGCTGCAAGATAATGATTATGGTAAAAACTCATCTTTCCAAGTTTCCAGGAGGCAATTATGAATGAAAAGACTTTTCCAAGGTGAGAACGTTCTCACAGGAGTGATATATTATGTGTATTATGTGTGTAAGTACGTTTTTGTGTATTTTCTCCCCTCGCCGACTCCGCAGTTTTATGGGACATTTTTCAAATAATTTATTCATAAAAAAACTTTGAAGCTTATTTGTACGCACACGTTAGAATTAACTATTAAGCTATTTAAAATTCGATAAGAAATTTACTATAAGTTTGCGCACTTGTTTATCTTGACAGCCGTGCAAATGAAATCGAAATCCGTTGGAAATTAATAACCCTTTGAAAAGAGCTTCGAGTGACTTTACTCTTAGCTGGTCCGCTGGTATAGTGGTTACTGTAGTGCAAGGTCTAAAGAATACCAGGTCAGACCGCTTCCGACCAAAATAAGGACAATCTCGCGCATGACGTCACGAGGCTGCATCTGGCCGAGGTTCAGGTAAAAAAATGTCTTCAGTCAGTATTTGACTTTACCAGAGTGAAGAACAAAGAAGCTCTCTTAGACCGGATTCAATCCTTTAATTCAGCAGTACCTGAAGATTAACGGGGACCTTTCTCACCCAAGGTCGTGACAGAGAGAGAGAGGGGAATGGGTGTGGGCAAAACAATTCCCATAGTGACCCTTCATTTTATTGTTTTCTTGGTTTTTCTTTTATGGCCACATACCGTACCAGTAACGTCACAAATATGCGCAGTAACGCTGAGACGGTCTGACCTGGTATTCTTTAGACCTTGCTGTAGTGTAGTGGCATGTCACTCAGATGTCGCGGCTTTGCGGTTTCCGTATCATGATCAGTTTTACTGCCATACTCCCTTTTCAGTTACTACATACCTCCCCTTACGATTTTTTTCCCGGTTGCCATGGTAACCGAGTTGTTTACTGCTGCTCAATATCGCACCTAAAGCCCATTTTCAAACATAAATATTCATAGAAAACGTACAGAAAATAATATTTTTCACTCCTAAGCGAAGTAATCTCACGATATGGCTACCCTCGATAGAATAGCTGAAGTGAAGGATTTAGAAGATGGTGATATCAAGAAAATGAATAAATCTGAATTGATTTTAAAGCTCTGAAGACGGCAATCGCCCATATCAATGAGGAACCAAAAACTTGAACTTACCTCTCTGACAGGCTTGGACGATGATGCTATGCAGAGAATCCCAGGGACAGAGAAGCAGATGGAATGACAAAACAATGCATCAACGACATTGTCACTGCTGTTGTTGTTCACGCATAGGCCCCCCCCTTATCTCTTCAAACAAGCAGCCAGAGACAGAAAAAATGAAGAACATACAAGCAAATGCATATAATCATGATGCTCTCGAGCAGTACTCCAGGAAGGAAAATATTAGAATTCATGGTGTCCCTGAAGATAGAGAAGAAGATACAACCGCACTAGCTGTGAACATCACGGACGAGGCTGTATAAACCTGAGGATGCTAGGGAACCAACTGTGAAAACCTTCACACGAGCAGATATAAGTATTGCCCACCGGTTGCCGAGCAGAGGAGCGACCAAACCAATTATTGTAAGGTTTGTAAGGCGCGAAGACAAGCTTTTACTTATGAAAAACAAAAGTGGACTGCGTAGACGCCAAGGACCGAAAGTTTTCATCACGGATGATCTTACACCACTTCGAAACAAAATGCTACAAGCCCTTAAAAATGACGAAGGAATTGCTCGGGCATACAGTTTGGATGGGTGGGGCAATTTTTGCTGTAGAAAAAAGCGCAAGTGGAGGGGACGGTAGAAGAGTCAGGGTAAATTCCCCTGAGGATCTTTATAAGATAGGATGGAAAGGAGATAAGATGAACAGTCACGGCCTAACTCTACAGTTTACATAGGATAGGTGGGCGACGCCTTCATAAAATGGAACGGATACGGAAACGAGACAGGACAGTGGAAATGAATTGATAGCAACAAAGATAAACTTGGATAAAAACTATGCAAAAATATAAGTCATTCTCTGAGCTGAAGATAGCTAGTTTGAATGTTTCATGGACTACACAGTACAGCCAAAATGGTAATACTTGAGATATTTGTACAAGATTTTGATTTTATTTGTTTATCTGAAACTAAATGTCATTAAATCGACGATGACATGTTCCCTGGGTACTCCCATTTATTTTATTAAGAAAAAAATGTTATTACTCTTCCGTATGGAGGTATACATGGAATCTGTATGTTAATTGGAAGAGATAGAGAAAAAATATGTAACATTGATCAAAGACACAGTGATTCCTTATTATGTGTAAGATTTCATTGTAGGGAAACACAGAATGATATTATTATTTGTGCCTCGTATATTCCACACGAAGGATCACCTTTTGTTCATCTAATATCTTTTGATGTTATAGCTGATGATCTTATGAACTTGAATGTAAATTAGGAGTTACCAATTATATTAGCTGGTGATTCTAACTCAAGAACAGGTTTACTTAACGATTTTATAGAGAATGGCCCTTTGCAAAAATATCGATTAAATGATTTTATTGATGAATGCCAGTTTTAACTCCAAAAGGGAATTAGAAGCTCTTGGCCTTAGCACAAATCGCTATAACAGTGATGTAATTACTAATAACATGGTCGTAACTTAATTGAACTGTGCAAAATGCTTGACGTTAAGGTAGTTAACGGGAGATTTGGGGGGGACAGTGGCGTGGGGGATTTCACTTGTTTCACAGCTAATGGTAAAAGCTGTATTGACTATTGTATTCTCTCCTAAACTTATGAGTAGCATTACGGATTTTAATGTTGAGCAATATGACAGGTGTCTGTCCGATACGAGTACTCGGCCATCTCTATGGCATTACGTTTGGAAGAGACTTGTAATATGAGACCACCGGAAATACAGAAGAAGAACATTTAGATTTAGATAGTGAGGAAACCCATGATATGAATAACTTTGAATATGAAGAACTTAAAACAAAATGGACAAATGACATAAAAATGAATATATGGAAGCATTCAATACTAGAGATATTAACTTATTAGCCCAAAAATTAGATTCACTGAACCCTTGAAAGTAACCCAGATATTATGGATGATATTGTAAAAGATTTAGGAAAATTATATATAGACTCTGCCAAACACATTGGCATTTGTAAAAAAAGTTGATCAAAATAAACCTAAAAATAGGGATTGCAAAAAGGTTGGCAAACCATGGTTTGACAAAAGACTGTTCTAGTAAAAGAACTGAATATATGAAAGTAAAAAACAGTCTTAAGAAAATCAAAACAAATGAAGCTAGAAACGAACTGAAAGCTAGAGCTAAAAACATATAAGAGAATAATTAATAAAGCTAAGAAATCTTTCAGAAAAAAAAAATTTCATAGAAATGTTAGAAATCATAGAAAAAGTAGTAGTAAGGATATTGGGATTTGTTAAAGAATACTGATAAGAGTGAGCTGATTTGTAAAATTGCACTTAAAATATTTCGAGATTATTTTGCTAAACTCAGTCGAGGTAATGTTGAACCTGATGAGAGTGAACACCCTGATAATTTTGACCAAGCATTATTAACCAGTTAGTTAACGAAGAATTAAATAGAGTTTTTACAGTAGATGAGATACAAATTCAAATAAAAAAACTTAAGAGAAAAGCATGTGGTATTGATAGTATTATGAATGAGGATAGCATTATGAATGAGTTCCTTAAAAACTGCCCTCATGATATGCTAAATGTGATATGCAAAATTTTCAACATAGTGTTGATCTCAATGTTCCATATTATTGGTGTATATAGGGAATAATAAAAACCCATATTTAAGAAAAAAGGATCCCCTTGCGACCCAGATAACTATAAGGGTATCACACTGCTGAGCTGTGTAGCGAAGCTTTTAACCGCTTGTGTCAATAAAAGGTTGACCGATTATATGAGAGCACTGGTCAACTTGGTAAGAGCAGGCTGGTTTCAGGGAAGGATATAGTACTCTAGATCATATTTTTGTATTACATTCACTTGTTAATTTCTATCTTCATCGACAAAAGAGAATATACTGTTTGTTCGTTGATTACAGAAAAGCATTTGATTTGGTTGACAGGTCGTCCTTGTGGGGAAAGTAATCTCACATGGCATTAACGGTAATATTATGGCTGTCATATATAATATGTAATATAATAATGCAAAATCCTGTGTGAAGCAGAATCACAAAATTTCTAACTTTTTCGAATGTAACATAGGCGTAGGACAAGGTGAGAATCTTTCCCCATTACTTTTTGCCATCTACCTAAATGATTTTGAGTCTCCTCTTAGCAGGGGTATAATGGGATGGGAAATAAATGAAAAATTAAGTAGAATTGATATAGAAATGTTTTTGCGTATTTATATTTACTTTATGCTGATGATACTATTGTAATGGCTGAATCCCCAAAGGAATTACAAAATGCCTTAGACAAAGTAAAAGAATATTGTGATTTGGGAAAACTTCAAATTAATGTTTCAAAAAACTAAAGTAGTTGTATTTTCTAGAGGAAAAGTTAGAAATGTTCCGAATTTTAAATATGGTGAGGAGAGTATTGAAATTGTAGATGGTTATGTTTACCTTGGTACTACGTTTAATTAAAATGGTAAAATGGATAAAGCTATTAAGAAACAAGTCATTCAAGCACGTAGAGCATTATTTAGTATGCTAATTAAATGTAAAAAACTTGAATTACCCATTGATACAATGTGACCTATTCGAGGCTCTAGTTATACCAATTTTGACTTACGGTTGTGAAATATGGGGTTACCACAAACTAGATCATGTTGAAACATTTCACAAGAAGTTCAGGAAAAATCATCTCTGTGTGAACAAGCGAACAGCAAACTGCGTGGTATATGGGGATCTTGGCAGATTCAAAATTGAAATATCTATTTGCAAACAGATGATTGGATTTTGGTTGAGAATTGTAAAATCAAAGGCGTCTAAATTGTCAAATGTTTTTTTTTATCGTTTTCTTAGAATTCTGTACGAGTCGAATGATTATAAGTCTAGTTGGATCCATAAAATTAAAACTATCCTTGATTCATGTGATATGTCAAATATATGGGAACATCCAGAAAATTTCAATCACACGTGGATAATGAATAGACCTAGAAATGAAACTCGAATATATAGAGACAACAGTGGCAGCAGAAGTAGAAAGAAATATATTGTGTAGTAATTATAAACTTTTTAAGACTGAATTTGGCCAAGAAAAAGTATATTATAAATTTAAATATACCAAAAAGAATTGCCCTTTGTAAATATAGGTGTGGTACCCACAAACTTCCCGTAGCAACTGAAAGATATTCTGGGCAGGAGAATCAGCACCCTTGGAAACTATGTAACAGCATGGAAGTTGGGGATGAATATCATTATGTTTTAGGTTGGTCCTGTGATTAGAGAAATAAGAGAGAGATACCTAAAGACCTACTATTGTAGAAGACCTACCTACCACTTTTAAATTCAATCTGCTCCTCAATACAAGCAGTGCTGGAGAATTGAAAAGACTTGCAAAGTTTGTTAACCTTATAATGTCTTTATTTTAGATTTAATACTTTCTAGGATTTTTCATTATTCTGGTATTATTTTCGATGTATGCTTTAAATATGTACTTGCTAAATATATGTGTACATAAATATAATTGTAATTTATTGGTCTCTTCTTTTTGTAGTTTTTGTGTAAAATATATAATTTGTGTAATTTGTAATTCTCATATCCCAGAAGGGGTCGATAGAATGAAATTTGCCTTTGCCTTTGCTTTTGCTTTTGCCTTTGCCTTTGCTTTTGCCTTTGCCTTTGCCTTTGCCTTTGCCTTTGCTTTTGCCTGCCTTTGCCTTTGCCTTTGCCTTGCCGCAGTGTGGGTCTGCAGTGGGAGGTTGAAACCAACATTATTTGTCAGCTTTGAATTTCGGGTCAATGACCCCTTTGGCGTGCTTGTTCTTTGTGAATAGGTTTCATCTACTGAAATAATAACAATAATAATGAAAAATAATACATCTTCTCAGTCAAGGTAACAGTTACTCCTGACACAACCCTGCAATAACGAAAATGAACCTTTTAATTGCTTTTCACGGTCGTTTCACAAGCTGTATCAACGCTCGGATCCGGTTCGTCTCCGAGTGATTCGTTTCATACCTGTCTCATTCAGTCTTCACCTTCCAGTCGGGTGTCTTCGCGTATCACAGGTCTTTCAGCTCACTTCAAGGGGAGCTGAAGACTTAATTGCAAATCAGAGACGGCGGAGGGCTAGGTGGGTGTGTGGGCGGGGGGTGAGGGGGCGGGGAATAGGGCGTGCATAATTAAGAGCAGATCTCACTTCATAGAAAAGAATGGGGCTCAAAGCTGTATTTCTCGGAATTTCAACTTTTGGTGAATCTTCACTTAGTGATTTATTCTTTAATAATAAGATCAAAGAGTGCAGAAAAGAGATAGATATGTTCTCTGCTACCAACGAGCAATACGTCACCTCTAGTAAGCTACATTACACCTTAAAGAAAATGAGATTTGTTTTATTTATTTCACCAATGGGAACTGCCGCACACTCATCCTGATCTTAACCAGTTTTAATACGCGAATCACTATAATAAATAAAAGCTTTTGCAGAAAACTTATGCATCTCTTCTGCAGGATTTACTGAATGGTAAAACAATTTTTTATTATTACGGGTAAAAGTTTTCTAGAAAAAAAATTTGGAAAGAGGTAGAACAGGCCACATTCCAAATAGTAATCTGACA
>NC_087202.1:135449078-135459078 GCF_015104395.2 Macrobrachium nipponense | reverse complement strand
TTATCTAATTATCTGTTTATCAATTCATTTTTCTCTTTTTAACCAGTAGTTGTTCTTCATTCAGTATTTCCTTCTACTTCCTCTTACTTCCTCCTAATGAACACCATATTCTTCGGACGCTTGAATTGCAGTTGAAGTCAATGGCATCTTTGGTGGGCTTGCTCCATATGAATAGGTTTCATCTACTAGATAATAATAATAATAATAATAATAATAATAATAATAATATCTTTTTTACTTGAGGTCACGGTAGATATCTATCGTAGCAGAGTATGGCGGGAATTACTGAACAGAGGACATCGAAATTATGACTGCTTTAAACTAAGAGGAGATAGGTTGTTCCACTTGTAACTTGTATTGCATGTCTTAGAGGGAAGTTCACTCACCTACATTCGCAAGAGTGGCATCTTCACGCAGTAGGTACACCAAATTTTGACGTCTTACGCATACTGGTTTGCACAGTACTCCTTGTACCTGATCGTCATTGCACATGATTCTCCTCTGATGTGTCGACAGAACACGTTTTGATTAGAAGCATAAGTTATGACCTTGGTCCAGAATGTCCTACTGTGACCTGCTATGCCATTTTGTGCTGCTATGATTTGATCCACATGAACTCTAACTCTAACAGGTGTTAGGTATAGTATATCTCAAGTGAACATCTCTAGAACCTCAAGTCGTGATCAGTAAGACAGGGAAAATATTCTAAGAGACCCAACGTACACAGAAAAAGTTCTTAGCTCCCCATGTTGATAAGATCACTGGTTTAAACGTAAACGCCCTACTTTCAAAAGCTAGATATTGTTAAATACGAGGACAAAGTTCTTTGTCATTCCTTTCGTATGTTTTTTTTTTTTTTTTTTTTTTTTTGTGTATTTAGCCTCCCAAAATTCTTCTGAATAGACCCATAGCAAGAGAGACCTCGAAAGCAAATAATAAGTTTCTAGATTTTTCATCAAATGCTTTTTGTTTGTGTATTAGCCTCCAAAAATGCTTCCAAAAGGACCAATGTCAACAGAGCCTTCGAAAGCAAATGATAAGTTCCTTTTTTGTCATGGAAATAGCTTTGCCGAAATATTTCCAATCACCAGATAAAATCTTTAGGATTTGTCAGTGACTTTTCTTATACCTTTTGCCACAAGTACCTGCACATTTTTCCAGACGAATATTACATGGAAATTCCTGGAAGCGGTAAGAGGTCTTCAGTAAGGTGGGCAAATTTCTTTGCCCATTCTACTTAAGTGGAACTTTTTAGTGCCCGAGAGAGAGAAGAGAGAGAGAGAGAGAGAGTGAAAATGTGGGAAAGAAGAGTAAGAAAAATGTAACAATAAAATAAAAAAGGAATAATATATTTAGAAAAAATTGCATTAGTTAATCATTTGCGTATTCATATATGTATATTTTATATATATATGTGTACATATATATATATATATATATATATATATATATATATATAGTATATATATATATATAGTATATACTAGACATATATATATATATATATATATATATATATATATATATATATATATATACGATATATATATATATATATATATATATATATATATATATATATATATATATATATATATATATATATATACGTATATATGTATATATATAAGTATATATAATATATATATATATATATATATAATATATATGTGTGTGTGTTTTTGTGTGTGTGTGTGTGTGTGTGTGTGTGTTTGTGTGAATGCACAGTGATTAACTAATGTACTTTTTCTTTTTTCTTATATTATTTTTTCATTGGGAATTTATTTTTAATTGCTACACTCTTCTTACTCTTCCTTCCCACGTATCGCTCTCTCTCTCTCTCTCTCTCTCTCTACTCTCTCTCTCTCTCTCTCTCTCTCTCTCTCGGGCACCAAAAGTTCCACTTAACTGAAATGAGCAAAGAATTTGCCCACAATTACTGGAGGCCTCTTACCGCTTCCAGGAACTTCCAGCGAATTTTCGTCTGGAAAGATTTGGAGGGTACTTGTGGCAACAGGGATAAGAAAGGCCGTTGACTGATCCCAAAAGTATTTGTAGCTGATGATTGGAAATATATATATATATATATATATATATATATATATATGATACTATATATATAGATATAGATACGTATATATATATATAATATATATACATATATATATGTATGTATGTATGTATGTATGTATGTATGTAAGTAGTATGTATGTAATGTAATGTGTGTGTGTGTATATATATATTGGCGAACAAAATGTTATGCCCTTCTTCCAAAAACGTCATTAATGGTTTAAACTTCATAATCCGTAATCTGAAATAAATCAAGCTTAATATAATCCTTTTCTTTTAATGTAATACTTATTAGGCCCGCTCAAATAGGCTATCGAATTTTGCAATTCTGGGAAATTACGAGATTGTTGCATTTTTCCATCAATGAAGCTGTACAAAGCCTTTTCATTTTGCTAATCCCTTTTTTTTCGTTGTCTGTAAAAGGAAACTATTGAGATGGCTGTTGGTCTGTCCGTCCGCGCTTTTTCTGTCCACTCTCAGATTTGAAGAATTACTGAGGCTAGAGGGCTGCAAATTGGTAAGTTGAATCGTCCGACCTCCATTCATCGAACATACAAAATTGCAGCCCTCTAGTCTCAGTAGCTATTGTTGTATTTAAGGTATGGTGCTAACAATACAGGCCACTACCGGGTCATGGCTTTAAACTTCATTGGCCGCGGCTGAGGATTTGGTGGGCCATGGCTGAGAATTCCACGCAATATTATACGTTGTACAGACAACTCGATTGCGCCGAAGAATCTTCTGCGCATTTTATACTTGTTTTTAGTTTCAATGACTTATCTCTAATCAGATCCGTTCTTGCTTTCTGTTAATGTGCTCATTTTTTTTCGTTTCTGACAAATCATCTGACTTTTTAGAATAATTAGCATCTAAACCACATTTTCGCATATTACCAATAACTCTCGTTTCAATCCTTTCAAAATCTTGATGGAAAATCTTCTCACCGTCGAGATGCATCCTTTTATGCGGAGTGAAATTCTCTTGAATGACTCGGAAGCTATTCTATTATTTTTCTGAAAGAAAGGAACTTTCACTCTCTTATACTTATACTTTTTCACTGTTATACTTATACTTTTCGCTCTTATAATTGACCAGGATCCGCTTTTATTCGCCAGAACTGACTTGACTTTCTCAAAGCGAAAGTCCTGGAAGTTGCGGCGTTTCTGTCAAATGTTAAGCTCTCTGTTTTTTCTGCTCTAGAGTCTCGAAATCTTTCACACGAAAATGAAACTGCTATAAAAAATACTAATATGTTTTCCTCTATCGGCTCTTTGTATATGTTCAACGTTTTAGAGAAACACACATGAAATTTGATTTTTCCTATTTATAAAGCCTTTTAGCGAGAATTATGAATTTTAAAAAGATTCTCTCTCTCTCTCTCTCTCTCTCTCTCTCTCTCTCTCTCTCTCTCTTCCCAATCATTGATGTTATATATAATGATCTGTTGATTACGGGAATGATTCTAAAAAGTAAATAGTTATTTGCAATTCTCGTTCAGCCATGGTGTTTACTTTGATGCATATCTTATTCATAATAATGTAAAAAATAAATAAATGACAAATGAATGTCTGTCTTACACAGTTCATGCATTTCAACAGTTTTTTTTTTTTTTATCATATTCTAGTTTCGGTTCAATTTATGAAAGTAATTTGAACTTATGTTTCCACCTCAGTCCAATGGGTAGGAATGTTTTGTTCTTAGCTGTCACCAGCTGCCGACCTCAAAAATGGCCAACTCGTTTTTTCATTTTTTCCTTCGTGGCAAAAAAACCTTTATTTATATATATATATATACATACACACTTATGCAGTGAGTATATTATGTATTTACGTATTGTGTTTGTATGCTATATCTGTATGTATTAGTAGTACTGTTGTTTAAATTACATTGTTATTTGTCGCACAAAAAAATAAGTTTATGGCAGTACCTTCAAATAATATTTAAATTTTCCTCGTTTAAATAAAGAAGTTTTGTATAGAAAAGATCTGAAATTTGTATTCTTACTTGGGTACAGAACCGTAGGTTTAAGGGCCTATCTGCTTTAACGGAACTATAGATCTACTGTACCTACACCAGGCTGTATACCACTAGAATATGAAAGATGCTGTGTATGCAAACATAGTTACTGTTTGCCTTTGTAAACTCGTGTTGCATACTTGAATAATTGGTTTACATGTCTCTGGGATTATTATGCCCCAAGGAACGACTTGTAGCTGTAAGCGAAGTATGTCTATAGCAACCATCTCTTACAATGATTTTGGTTGTGTGTGTGTTGTTGTTTTTTTTTATATTATGTAATAATTCATGCCGGTCTGCTCCTCCAGGTAATCGAACCAGTCACCAGGGTAAAGTTTCAATTAATTAAATAAGCAATTGTGAGATCATTCATTTTCATTTCTTAAAACCATAGTTCAATTCAGGCTCTCTTTTCGCTGGGGGTTTCTTGTTTCAGCTTATCAATATGCGCGAGCGCACGCATACATGCATATATAATAATGTATATATATGTACATATACAAATATTTATAATATATATAAATATATACGTAAATGAATTCTTCTGTTAAAATCGGGTACGTCTCAAGAATAGAAGGCCTTTAAAAACACTGATTGAAAGCTAAGGATATATTTCGGTGGACTAACTTCACCCTTATCACAAGAGCGAAAGAAATGAGGTTCACCGATATATAGTCCTTAGCTTTAAACCAGTGTTTTAAGGGTCTTTCATACTTAATCATACATATATATACACAGACATACATGTACATGTATAAATGCGTAGATACAGATTAAATAAAGATAGAGATAGTTAGACAGACATCTCCGAAGGCTTTGTTACGGTATCTATCATTTTCATTGGAAAAAAAAAAACAAAATCATGAAGTTGCTAAATGCTGAATCTACTAAACCAAGCAGCCAGTCTCACTGGTAGCCTTGCCATAGATCCTCCACCACCCCGCGCCCACCCCCCCCCCCCCCACCCAAACCCCCCCCCCCCAAAAAAAAAAGGCCTGAACAACCCATATGGAGAAATAAAATACACGAAATAAAGAGCTCATTATAATCCCATTATCTCCGAAAAACTTAACGACTTCCCCTTCCAATAATGTATGAATAAATCTCAAAAATAGAAGGGAGGTGGGTATGCAAATGCGTCATCACTCAGGACCTGGATTCACTTTCTTCCTCTCACTTTTTTGCTGTTCGCTAAAACGACCAAACGGGTCGGTCACCTTTCCCGATAAATAGCGACCCCTTCCTTGTCTTGCTCTCTACCTAAAATTAATAAAAGATTCGGTTATCGTGGCTCTGACAATTCCACTCTTTTCATTGTTTTTATGAACATTCAAGAACGATATCCATTAACCGGTCTAACCCAACTATAATCTGCAACAGGACAAAAGAAGAATTATACAAACGCACATAAAAGTACGATAAACCCAGAAGCCATCTCAATCCACAACTTTAATCCAGAGCACAAAATCAAAAATAGAATCGTTTAGACGCGAAAAGAAGAAAAAAGGACTATTGGAATTGGAGTCAGCCTGTTCCTGAGCCCACAAGTCGCCGAGGTAAAACTTTTAATTTCAAATCTCGTAGAGAGAGAAGGAGAGAGAGAGAGAGAGAGAGAGAGAGATTAGTAGCTGTTTTATATTCCGAACTTTTGGGGGGATGTGTCGAAGGGAAAGTAGTCACTTTCCGAATTGGACAGCGAGTGTGTGTGCGTGTGTGCTTTAACGCTATATAGCTACTTTGAAAGCTGACAAACATTCTTCTCGATGAAAGCGTTTTTTTTTTTCTTTCTTTCTTTTTTTTTGCGTTTTATCATCTGCCCATAGTTTCTGTTAAAATTCTTTCACCCTTGATTCTGCGACTTTCCTTGTCAGTGCTTCTGTTCTCACTTAAGACTCCTTATCTTATTTTATTTAAGTTACTACATTTATGTCCTTCGTTGTGGGATAACAGTAGGGCTCATATTCATATGCGTATTCAGCATTGAAATCGTAAGTAAATTTAGTATGTATTAATAAGTTGTTAAATTAATGGCTTCCTTTTCGACAATGTTTAATCGTTGGAAACCTAAATATTAGTCTTAATCTGATACTAAATCCAGTCCCCAATACTCCAGTGAAAACATATTCCTTTTCTAAAAACTAAATCGATGAAATTAAACGATAAGAGAGAGAGAGAGAGAGAGAGAGAGAGAGAGAGAGAGATAGCCAAACGCAAACCGCTTTTCAGAAGAAAATCGTCTTCCGCAGATGAAATCGTCTCGTGAAAGTGAGATTTGTTGCGGAAACAGACTCATAGACGTCGGAACATGAGCAGGAGATGAAGTCGGTCTTTCTGCTTTGGAGGACGGCGATGACTCCGGGTATGTGGGACTCCACTTGAATTCGCATAATGAATCAGGAAACGGCCTGTGACGGGAAGCCAATAACATCCAGGCCCTCAGCGCGGGAATGTCAGGACGCCTTTTCGTCACTTCATGGCTCAAGAGAGAGTAGGCAGGAGGTGTTGCAGGGCGAAAAATGCTCTTCCGCCTTTGATGCATTCTTCTCCTCGGGCTCTCTCCTGGATTCCAGTTTTATTTTCTGGCTTATATACTTTCAGCTAGATTGCCTGTAGACTCCCTCAGATGGAATAGACCCTAGATTGACAAATAGTTCCAGCTTGTACATTAACTGAGCTGCAATAACCTTGGATTGACATATACTTTTAGTTTGGTTGACAGATGAATTAGATCCCACATGATAAGATGATTATCTAATCAAACACTCAGTATGATCGCTGTAGAATACAACTGAGATGGAATATCGTAGAACATTATTACAGCTTTATACTGTTTGACATGCACTTAGTACTATTGCCTGTTGACTAACGGGTGGGAGAAACCCTAGGTTTATGTTATATTAATAACCTTACATGTGCATTCACGATTTATAGTAAGAAAAATGAATTCATGATCGACAACAACGCTTTGAAAAACAACGACGACAACAAAATAGCACGAAAAAACTAGCGTCAAAATAGTTTCCCATTCAATTCCTTTATTCGAAAGCCGAATCTATGAAAAGCGTAAGACCGAAGAACGAAGAACAGGCGATAAATTCAATTGAATTCAAGATTATTCAAAAGCCCTTTCAAGATATGCGGCTCGATGACCCTTCCTCTGTGATGGTAATCATTCCCATCGCCTGACTTTCCCCTTTCTCCCGTAGGGGGGTAGCGCCGTCAGTGCACCGAATATTACTATAAAGTTCTCTGTAGCGTCTCTTCGGTCCCTAACTGCAACCCCTCTCATTCCTTTTACTGTATCTCCATTCATATTCTATTTCGTCCATCTTACTTTTCACAGTCTCCTTACTATCGCCAACTATTGGTTCATGGTGCAACTGCTTTCAGGTTTTCTTCCTGTTACACCTTTCGAAACTTTTTACTGTCAGTTTCCGTTTAGTCACGTAATGACCTCGTAGGTCCCAGCGCTTGGCCTTTGGGATGAATCTTATATACTATTCTATTCTTTTCTCTTTCATTACGTAGTTCCTCGTTGGACGAGTGGTTTTCTCGCTCGGCTACCAATCAGGTGGTCCGAAGTTCGAGTCTCGGCGCGGCCAACGCGGAATCAGAGGAATGTATTTCTGGTGATAGAAATTAATTTCTCAGTGTAATTTGGTTCGGATCCCACAATAAGCTGTAGGTCCCGTTGCTAGGTGACTAGTTAGTTCCTAGCCACGTAAAAATATCCAATCCTTCGGGTCAGCCCTAGGAGAGCTGTTCATCAGCTCAGTCATCTGGTTAAACTAAGATATACTTCACTTTAACGTATTAATGCTTCATTTCTGTGGAAGCTTGAAGCGAGAGTGAAAGATTTCTCAGGATTGCTTCCTGCCAATGTTTATTTTATTCATTGTGAATAATAATAATAATAATAATAATAATAATAATAATAATAATAATAATAAAAACAGATCCTTCACATGGTCAGAAACAAGTGCTAAAGAATGACAAGTAAAACAGAATTCCCTCCAAATGACAACTTAAATCTCGGATTAATCGGCTCCTTTGGAAAGTTGAAAAATGGGAGAAGGCAAATTTAGTGTTGAGTTCACAGCAATTAAGAGACAGTGATAAGGAAAGTGACGTTTGTTTCATGTAATTCATTGTTAAATATAAAAATTATTCGTTAGCCTTGTGTGTCCCACCAAAAGAATGATTTGGCAGGGTTAATGTGTACAGATTTTTAAATCTTCAGTACACTCCTTCAGAGAAGGAGAGAGAGAGAGAGAGAGATTTACGGTTCATAATCAAAATATTTTGCATGATCAGCACGAGTGTTTTGGGACATATTTCGATGAGGAGAGATTAATCATTTTACAAACGTGTTATGATACCAGTTTCTTGATTAGTTTTCTTTCATATATGACGAGTTATCTGGCGTAAGTGGAACTTGCCTAATTGTTTGGCATTCGGATTAAGGTCCGTCAAAACAAGCTTAGGGGGAATTGCACCCATTCCTGCGTAATTAATCGGACACTGTGCCAATAACTCGATACTTGAAAAGCAACTGCTGGGGACAGCGAGTGAGAATCACCCGTTGAATAACACTCTACTGAGGAGATCATTTTATTTGATGAACGACTTTCTACGTCTAAAGTGACTGACAGGTTTAGCATGTAATTTCAAGTTAAGATATACTTTCCTTAAATATATTTCTTGGTAAATGGTAGTTTTACCGCAATAATTCTCTGATGTGTTGGTGACTCATGGTCTCAAGGAATGAGGAGTTGTAACCAAAAGTACACCTTTATCCCCGTAGAACAGAAAGTCACTGAAAAAACGACATCAATAAACTTAAGCTGATATCAACCAAAGACTGGCCATGAATGATCAGATGCAAAAAACTGAATTCCAGCTGGCAATAAACAGTATCGAGCATTAAGTAAGAAGTTTAAAGCTATCACGCACGTAAAGACTAACGCGTAGATTTCCAGTCTTGTACGAGCTGAGCTCTTTGAAGGAAAATTGCAGACTGACCTGTATGGCAACACCTTCCTGTTTCAAACGCACAGCCTCTCAAGTCTCGATTTGCTATTCCCCCAATGAAAATAATTAACTCATTTACAAATGCTGTACCTATGAGGATGTGGTGTTTTTCCCCGTGTATTTTAGATTAAACCGAATGAGATTTGTGTGTGGTATATTATATATATATATATATATATATATATATATATATATATATATATATATATATATATATATATCTCTCTCTACTCTCTCTATTATATATATATATATAGATATTATATATATATATATATATATATATATATATATATATATATGTATATATAGATATAGATATAGATTAATTATATATATTATATATATATATATAATATATATTATGTATATATATACATATATATTATGTATATATATACATATACATGTATAATGTATTATATATATATATATATATATATATATATATATATATATAACCATACATAAGTTTTGTATACATGTACTGATAATCTCATTATTAACGTGTGCTCTCGACGGCTGCTTCCATTGATACTTGTCTAAGAGCAACGTAGTTCCCGATTGTTGAGAAGATTCACAGAAAACAGTCATTAACGACGGTTTACTCAGGCTCACCTATTTAGCCGTGTTGCTTTTCATAATACATTGCATTCTGTAACGACATTAACAGTAGCTCTGGTTCTTTGTCAATGGATCCCAGCAATGATTGTCCCTCCCTCCCTTTTTTTTGCTTACGGTAAGCCTCCGTACATCTACTTCTTATAGTAATAATAGATGGCAACCTTGGTGGGTGATTTAACCCTTCTGCAGCATCTGCAACAATCCCTGTCTTGAGTGCCCCATGCTGCGTGAGATTTATCTATTACCTTTGTTAAACGTT
>NC_087202.1:135439078-135444078 GCF_015104395.2 Macrobrachium nipponense | reverse complement strand
TGATAAAATGAACAGAAGCCAAAAATTATTAATTTCCTAACTAACTTCTCTGGTGTCATAATCTCATTCTTTTCATCTTTCCTCCAAAAATTCCACTTTCCAAAGAATAGTCAATCAGTAAACCCAAACATTAAACGTTGTAGATATTTGAGCTCGTCTAATTATTAAAAGTAAATATCAAACCATTTATTTGCACATCCTCCAGCCTCCCAGAGGCAAGAATATAAATGAGGTGGTAGGAAGTTGCTGCTATTTTTAAACGTCTACCAAGGTCATTTAGAGCGATATTACACCAGGATGATTATTTGTTCTTTTAATAGCTCTTGTATATCATCTAAAATTATAAAAGCTTCGAGGAAAGCATCTCAATTTTTCATATGATATAACAAAAACATTATGTTGTAGCGGGATTCACGCAAGTATAAAAAAAGCAAGCAAACTCCCCAGAGTTACTTTAATCATAACGGCTGACAAGTTTTCCCACAGCCACACTTTCCCCTAAACGTTACTTTTCACACGCAGGACAATTGCCTTACCGAACACAGAACACACAAAACACACACAGTACTCACCTCAGACTCTAGATACTCAGAGCTAGGCTGTGCTGTCCGCTGGATATAGGCTATTCGAGACAAGAATCGTCGATAATTTCACTACCCAAAACAGACAAACACCAATACCGTACAACAACTCCAAAAAAAACAACACCCCAATCACCACTCAAACAAATACCAACAGCTCGAAAACAACAGACAAATCATACGCCAACTCCAACCCAGCACAACAAACCACCACCACCAACACTGTCTCCAACAGAAACTCAGAAACCACCAAACCACAAAATCAAGTACAACAAACCTCTCCAGCTCAACAGTCATCAGACAGACACACGCACAACAACCATACAACATCAATATCAACCAAGAAAAGAAAACGCCAAATAACCCTGTCTACTTCTGAATCTGACTGTCTTTTCCGACTTACTGACTCTTCACGAATCTCGTAACAGATGCTCGCCACTGATATACTTGGCGATCGCCTCAACAGACACGATTACGCCTGCCATCAAACCACTCCCATTCATCCCTCCACCAATTTTGCTCTCTCTCTCTCTCTCACGCAACCTTCGAAGAATTGTCAAATTTAAACTGCCATCATAATGTGAGAGCTACAGCTTTACGAATATTAGATACTACTGTAGATTTCTTTAATATTGTTTATACGAAACATACCTTTCTCCTATCGTGCAGTAGAATTAAATGAAGATGAATAAATCCAGTACCAATCATTCATTTACATTTATATTTTCAGCAATAACAGTTCAAGTTAAGAATAAAATCAAGATCATTAAGAAATTATTAAAATTAAAATATGAAAAATTTGATTTCTCCCAGATTAACCAAACACACGATAAAAACGCCATTGCAAATAATCTTCATTATTTTTCATTTAATTTCATTTTTGTCGTACCAATATTCTTAACGACACATATTTAGATATTTCTTTCAAATGTACACCATTTGCATCTGAATGTACTTTAGAATCTCTACGCGTCACTAATGAGGACAGTTTCTAGTTTGTTTACAGCCATACCTACCTGAAAAGGTGTTTAATCTAATGCATAATTTCAGTCTCAGTTAACATACGTTCTGATGAAATTTGCATTCCTGTGAGGGCTAGTGCTATCAGTGCACCTCTTGCGGTGCACTGTAGGCATTACATGAGGTTTTTTGCAGCCTCCCATCAGCCACAAGCTGCAACTTATTTCATTCATTTTACTGTACCTCCGTTCATATTATTTTTCTTCCTTCTTACTTTTCACCCACTCCAAACAATTGTTTTATAGTGCAACTGCTTTGAGATTTTCTCCTGTTACACGTTTTAAGACCTCATCTACTCTAAATTTCCTTTTCAGCGTTGAATGACCATTGTAGCTCCCAGCGGTTGGCCTTTGGCCTAAATTTTACATTGCTTTCCTAAAGGTTCCATGACACTATATTTAGAAAAGAAGTAGTTTACGGAACTCGGATCACTCCTAACTTCAGTAACATTGACGAAGACATGATTAAATTCAAATTTTCAAATATATGTAGGATTTGCAATATATAGATATATATATATATATATATATATAGTATATATATATATATATATATATATATATATATATATATATATATATTTCTGGAATAAACTCAATTATTTCCTGGGAAATCAGGAATTGGTTTCAACTTTAAAGGAATTATATATCTACTGCTTCCCCCTTCCGTTGGCGTTATTAGCGTCGTTTTAATTGTAATTTCGTACTACAGCAACCGATATTCCCTTTCTTCAATAATGATGGCAGCCCTTCTCGGTAGCATCAAAAAATCATGAACAGAACCATAATATACAGAATCGCTGGTCCTCTGACTCTCTCACTATTCCATACATAAATTAAACCACCGTCCTCGACCGGCCAAGAGAGCAAAATTATTCAGAGAACAAAACAGTTAGTTTACAGTCATAATAACATGCAAATTGCGTTTCCTCTGAGAGTGGAAAAAACGGGGATTGAGGTCATTCATTCTCCTTGTAATTGCGACGCTCGGATATGGTAATTCTCCCGGTAATTTCCAGTAGTTACTTAATGGACGGGTCAAAGTTCCCATACAATGAATTTCACGATCTACTTCACTTTGATTGACAGAGTAAACACTTTCGCTACAGATTGACTCTGAACTCTGACGCAAAACTATTGGAAGTCTTGGCACTAGTATATTTCTATTTTCATTTCTAACTATTCTGAATCATATTCCCCCTCAGATTCGCAGCCCCACCCCCAAGCCCGCGATAGTAAAGTAACCATATCTCTCAGCGACTTCAAAGAATGATGAATAACATTTATAGAAGTGAAAAAAAAATACTTTTTCTTTTTCTTCTTCGCTGCCCTTTTCATATTTTTATCATTTATATAGATGAACAAAGTTCATTCGTCTTCCATTGGTATGATTATGCCAATGAAGGTTCATTTTGGAAGAAGAAAAGAACCCAGGTTAGATACTAAAATAGTGCGGTTTGATCATCTTAAATATTCAAAATTCTCCGTGGAGAATATTCTCAGCTTTGCGTCATACTGATGCTTTGATATAACACGTCTCAATACCAACGTGATGTGAGACAGTACTAAGATACCATACATCAAATACCTTCATGTATCATCTAATTTTAATTTTTTTTTTTTTAAGTAACACTTTTTATGAAAGCCATTAAAGTTAAACAACAGCTCTATCTACTGTCCTACATATAAAGAAGTCTTTTCTGATACAAAACAAAGATAGTTAACTGGAAGAAAAAGAGCAGTGATTAACAATGCGCTATTTTTTTTCAGCTAAAATGCTCAAGTGCGCGATGGAAGGAAAACACAGCGGTCGCTTGTTGGTGACTAGATTGATTGGAAGCCTTCTCTGGCGTCACGAGGTCTCGGCTAAACCCGCGCGAGTCTGCAACAGGTCTCCCGAGGAAGTTGTGACCATTAAATTCTGTCTTTTTTTTTGTTGGTTATTGAAATGCCAAGGAAACGAATGCACAGAGGGAAAGGTTGTACTGGAATAGATTTAACTTAAACATTAGATGAATGATTTTTAAATATTGTGACCGTGTAGCTGATTTACTCATGAAAAATGTCATATGCTTTATCCTAAATGCATTGTTATCTTCTTGAGAGAGAGAGAGAGAGAGAGAGAGAGAGAGGAGAGAGAGAGAGAAGCTCAATAAAATACGTTATGCAACCAAAACTTTTAATATTGACTTGTAATTGAAGTTCATAATAAATCACAAAGATTATCACAGTGATTTGCTCCTGAGTACACACTTTCCATTTATGATTCGGGTTGAATAACTTGAAAAGTATGCATATTTAAATACCCAAATAAGGAGTCTCATACGTCATGCAGAATGCCATTTACATTATAACTTTATAGAGGGAAGGATTTCATCAAGCTTTAGAAAAGAAAAAACCGATTTTGTCAAACAACAAAACATCTTGGGACATTGCTACCAAATTACGCAGCGTTGTAAAATCAAGTTAGTGCAATTCGAATTGAGGGGCATTTTCATAAGGAAATTAAGGAACATTTTATGAGAACATTAAGGAGCGTTTCATGAGAAAACTAAGGAGCAATTTAGGAGGTAATCAATGGTATAGTCATGAGAAAGTTAAGGAGCATGATATGAGAAAATAAGGAGCATTTCATGAGAAAAATAAGGAGCATTTCATGAGAATAAATAAGGAGCATTTCATTAGAAAAATTAAGGACTATTTTATGAGAAACTAAGGAGCATTTTACGAGAAAATAGGGAAACCTTTTTTCTAGAAAATCAAGAAGCATTTTGATGAGAAAAATCAGGAGCCTTTCATGCGATAATTAAGGAGCACTTTCATGAGAAAATTAAGAAGTGTTTTTTTGTTTAGAAAATTCAGGAGCATTTGATAAGAAAATCAAGGATTATTTTATAAGAAAATAAAAGAGAATTTTATAGAGAATATTGAGGAGTATTTTTATAGGAAAGTTAAGGAGCACGTCATGAAAGAAATCGGGAGCATTTCATGAGAAAAAACAGAACGAAAGGTGGAACAACGAAAGAGTGAATTTTCTAAATCCTCACGTTTTAAATCTGTCGTCCCTGACAGCACCAATAAACACCGTTGCGTTTGTAAAGGGGTAACGATTAATTCACCCTTAATGAAACTGTTTGGAGTAACTGTTGTACAAATGGGTGCCATATATTTCTTGCCAGCCGGAAGTATGGCAAAACGTTCCATGTGTCAGTAGTGGATGGGTATAGCGTAGAGCAGAGTTCATTTTATCTTTACGATTTTATTAGAAAAAGGAAAAGGTTTCATATTATTATTATTATCATTATTATTCAGAAGATGAAACCTATTCATGTGGAACAAGCCCACCAAAGGGACCATTGACTTGAAATTCAAAAGAATATGATGTTCATTGGGAAGAAGT
>NC_087202.1:135362229-135438578 GCF_015104395.2 Macrobrachium nipponense | reverse complement strand
ACCAGGCCTCAAAATTTATATATATATATATATATATATATATATAGTATAATATATATATTATTATATATCCCTGTATGATATATATATATATATATATATATATATATATGAAGACCCTTGCGTCATATAGGAAACAAAAAAGAAAACTTACAATTTATTGTTTAATTTCACAGCAGCCACACGCAGCTTATAATGGTTGTAAATTCCTCACTCGAAAGGTAAACAAACAGTGAAATAAGAAATGAAAACAAACGAGACAGCAACAAGCGATCAGCAGGCAGAGTGGAATAATCTCTTTAAGGTGGGAGAATGAAGGTGGAAAACAAAGAAATAAAAGGATAAAGGAGGACCTCTCTCCGAAGCGGGAAATGTATTGACATAACCGTCCTGGAAGAATGCAACGCTTCAACAGAGATTATTGCCGTGTTGGTCGGCAGATCAGGAGGAACCTGGTTTGAGTGTGTGCGCGCATGTGTGTGTGTGTGTGTGTGTGTGTGTAAGTGTGTGATGGAAAGGGGCGGGGGGATATGGTAGAGAATGCTAGGGGGTCAGGGATGTGGATTCGGAAAAAGAGGAAAAAGACGAGAGGTTGAAAAGACCAGGATGAAAGGTAGTTGATGTAATGTATGACTACACGCGATCAATACTGGAGAGAAGTATGAAAAAGGAAAACAATTCTCTAAAATTTAAGTTGAAAAGGGTCTCTTTACTTGAAGGGCGTAAAAAGTGTTCGGAGAAATAAGCTGAAAATGAGAGAGACAGAGACAGAGACTTTCGGAAGAAATACGAAAAAAATTTGTGCTCAGGAAACGATGAGAATCAAGAAGTTTATCTTGAATCATAAAGGTTACCCAACCCCGCCCCCTCCCCTCTCTCTCTCTCTCTCTCTCTCTCTCTCTCTCTCTCCCTCTCTGAATGTTCAGGCAAAAATGCATGCATAAATTTAAACTCACTTTCATATTTCATAGTCGGAGTCCCTCTATCTGGGAGAGTTACAAATTTAAAAGGATAGCCAAAATGTCCTGTCGTCTCTCCCTGTCTGTGGCAGAGAAAATATCTACACACTAGAATTTACGACGGCGTTATTTTCCCCCGGGGAAGTTTTGTCTTTCCTCTGGTAAAAGATGCAACTGGTAAATTGTAACAGTTGGGAAGTCACATGAATTTTCATGGGTCGTGGAGAATGGAAATGAGAAACAGGAGACTATTAGTCGCCATGAATATAGAAGGCTAATACAAAAAAAAAAAAAAAAAAATAGAAGTAAATTAGAAGAGTTGGAAAGACACATGAATTTCCATGGACTCTTGAAAATGGAAATGAGAAACGGGGAACTAGTAGACACCGTGAATATAGAAAACTGTTACAAAAGACATAAAATAAACAAACAGCAAGATCCATCCAGTGGTTTGCCATCTCTAGCTGCTTTTAACATTCATGAAATAATATGAGAATGCAAATAATAAAAAATCGAAGAAAGGCCTACCAGCCTACTCGGGCACTCTAATGACATATGCTGTAAGTCAGAGGATGAACGCAGACGTCTTCGGAATTGTTAAAGATTACAGTTCTTTCGTTTATCCGTGGCAAATTTTTTCATTTATCTGTTCATTTATTTGTTCATTTTATCTGATAACTGATCCCCTCTTTCTGTATTTCTCATTACTTCCAGTTATTTCTTTGGAATGAACACTGTGGGGTCCATCTTCTGAATAATAATAATAATAATAATAATAATAATAATAATAATAATAATAATAATAATAATAATAATAATAATAATAATAATAATAATAATAATGGAGAAACAAATCTACAGCTATGTGTGGGTACTTATATTTAGAAATAAGTCTCTACGGAGAGCTTTCGGGAATCTGTTCGATTCCCTTTTTCAAAAGGTGAATCTGACAGATTCCCGGAAGCTCTCTGCATAGATTTATTTTTCATATATATACATTACTGCGGATTTGTTTCGTGCGACTACTAGTAATAATGATAATAATAATAGTATCATCTTCTTTATCTACTAATTAAATCTGCAGCGGCTGATCGAGTGCTTGATCGACTTTGAGACTGATCATGTCACGGCAAATTTCCGATAATTCATCGTGGTTCCTTTTTCCTTTCATTCCAGTAACTTATAAGATTTCATAGTGCTATCATCTTTTAATAAATTGCATTCATGAATAACCCAGGAATACATACATACATACATACATACACATACTACATACATACATACATACATACATACATACATACGAATGTATGTGTATATGCTTGAATGAACTTTCCTACTTTCTTTTGTCAGCAGCAACTGTCAAGTTTTGAAAATAAATCGATCAGTGAAACTTTGACAGAAATTTCAACATTTGCACTTAGTCCAGTCATAAAGTTTTTGAATACTGTAATTTAATTGACAAATTATATAAAATGAATAATATAAGTAAAAACAAATCCTTCGGATCAGCCCTGTGAGAGCTGATAATCAGCTCAGTGGTCTGGTAATAATAATAATAATAATAATAATAATAATAATATAATAATAAGTAATAATAATAATAATAATAATGAGGGGATATCAAACATCAAGAGATGAAGGACACGATCAGGAAGGAATATATGCAGAGACTCAAGGCGATAATCAAGTCAAAACTCAACGCCGGAAATATGATATAAGCCATACTACTGGACAGTGCCAGTAATCAGATACAGCGCAGGAAATAGTGGAATGGACGAAGGCAGAACTTCGCAGCATAGACCAGAAAACGAGGAAACATATGACAATGCCACAAAGACTAAATACCCAAGGAGCAGACATACATACATAACACGAAAGGAAGGAGGGAGGGACTACTAAGCTTAGAGGACTGCGTCAACATCGAGAACAGAGCACTGGGGCAATATCATGAAGACCAGTGAAGACTAGTGGCTCAAGAGTGCATGGGAAGAAGGACTGATAAAAGTAGACGAAGACCCGAGAAATATACAGAGACAGGAGAAAGACAAGCAGAACTGTGGAATGGCATAAAACGAAACCTCAATGCACGGACAATACATGAGACAGACTAAAGAACTAGCCTAGCGATGACACGTGGCAATGGCTACTGAGGGGAGAGCTCAAGAAGGAAACTGAAGGAATATAACAGCGGCACATGATTAGGCCCTAAGAACAGATATGTCCAAAGAACGATAGATGGAAATAACATCTCTTCCCATATGTAGGAAGTGCAATACGAAAAATGAAACCATAAAGCCATAGCAAAGCGAATGTCCGGCACTTTGCACAGAACCAGTACAAAAAGAGGCATGATTCAGTAGCAAAATCCCTCCACTGGAGGCCTGTGCAAGAAACACCAGCTACCTTGCAGTAATAAAGTGGTACGAACACCAACCTGAAGGAGTGAATAGAAAACGATCAAGCAAAGATCCTCTGGGACTATGGTATCAGAACGGCACTAGGGTGATTACGTGCAAATAGACCAGACGTGACGTTTGATTGACAAAAACAAAATCAAGAAGAAAATATCACTCACTTGATGTCGCAATACCATGGGACACCAGAGTTGAAGAGAAAGAAATAGGGAAAAAAATGGATAAGTAACAAGATCTGAAAATAGAAATAAGAAGGATATGGGATATGCCAGTGGAAATGCTACCCATAATCATAGGAGCACTAGGCACGATCCCAAGATCCCTTGAAAAGGAAATTTAGAAAAACTAGACGCTGAAGTAGCTCCAGGACTCATGCAGAAGAGTGTGATCCTAGAAACGGCGCACATAGTAAGAAAAGTGATGGACTCCTAAGGAGGCAGGATGCAACCCGGAACCCCATACTGTAAATACCACCAGTCGAATTAGAGGACTGTGATAGAGCCAAAAAATAAATAAAATTAATAAAATTAATTACTATCCCTCAATAGTGGCACGAGCCTTTTTTAAATTTGGGAAATGGAAAGAAATAATAGGAAAAAAACCAAATGTCACAGTTGTTAAATGTTAATCATTAATTTTAAATTTTAAAAAACCACGGCAACAGGACTTAGCTTTCCGGGCGAATCTGTTCGGCTTCCCCTTACTCAAAACTGACAAATTGACTTGATGGTTACTCCAGCAAAGATTAAAACCATAACAGGAGAGTTCGAAAAATTAAAAGATGACCTCGTTTATGAGCACTGGAACCGGTCGTCAAGCATGAATCAGGCAATGCTGTCGTTGTCTGATGAAAGCCCCGCCAGTCGTCTGGAACGTCTAACTGGTCCTTGCCCAATGCGGTCGTTTTGATGGCTTCAACAGCATAGGCGCCAGCAGCATCGGTTACTGGAAGTAGCCGAGTTACCTGAACAGGAGAAAGAGAGGCAACCGCAGCATCAGATGTAGCTAAAGAGACAACACTATCATAATGTTCTTTATTCTTAAATCTTTCAATATATTTCATGGAAATAAGATCATTGGTGAATTTATCTTCCTGTGTGAAAGATTTATTGCCTTCAATAGAAAAAACACTGTCTATCGCCGCACCCTCCACTAGCCTTCTTATACCAACATCTACATCTAAAAATTACTTTAGATTCTTCCCAATTTATGCGGTGATTGAACTTAAGACTGTGACTAACACACTGTTTCCGGCATGCAACTGGTGTGCTCTTTTGTGTTCCCCGATTCTAGTGAGCAACCCTCTACCACTTTCCCCGAAATATTTAGTCGCATTCTGAACAGGGAATTTCGTCAACACCAACATGTTTATTGTGATTCGTTGTGCTATTGTTGTGTATAAGAAGTCTTTTAATGGTGTTTTTATAATTAAAGACTATATTTATTTTATCATTGTGATTTTTGTTAACAGTTTTCCGTACTCTGCTTAAGTGAGGATTAAGAGGGAGAGCAAAAGAATACGTAAACTTCTTTTTGTCATTTATTTTAGAGGAATCTATGTAGAATATTCTTGTGGATTTTTTAAAGGCGTTATTAATGAAATATGAAGAGCAACAAAGTTTTTTTAAAACATCTTCAATGTGTTTAAGTTCTCTGTCAATGAAGTCGGGGTCGCAAATTTTCAGGGCTCTTAAAACAAAATTGTCTAAGATGTTAGTTTTGACTTCATTGTTGTGCCAGGAGAAAAAAATGAATGTATGTTTCTGCATTGGTTGTAATATGATATACTGTAAATTTAAAAGTGAAAGTTACTGGGTCATGGAAGATCAGTATGTCTAAAAACGGCAACTTATCATCTACATTTTCAAGTTCACTTGAAAATGTAGAATATAGTACTACGAAAGTACTTGTTCTAAGTACCTGTTTCAATTCCCTTTCTACCGTGGATTTAAGGACATACTGTGTGTGTGTGTGTGTGTGTGTGTGTCTGTGTGTGTGTGTGTGTGTAAAATAGATGTGGAGGAAGACTGACCCGAACATCATCCGGATATTTGCCTAAAAAAAATCCTCGTCGCAAAGTAACGAGTATTGCCTTCTCATTGCAATATCGTAGCAAAATTCAACTGCTCTTAATTGCTCACAGAAGCTTCTCTTCCTCTTCCGCATTCTTTTCTTATTATTTCTCACCCTTCTCGTCATTTCCATACTCAGATTCTTTTTCGTCTAATTATGGGGACGAGCTTTCCCCATTTAGTGTATGAGGAAAGCCACTTTCGTGAAGTAGTCGAAGACAAAAGGAAAGTCTATC
Organism: Macrobrachium nipponense; assembly: GCF_015104395.2. Lineage (NCBI taxonomy): Eukaryota > Metazoa > Arthropoda > Malacostraca > Decapoda > Palaemonidae > Macrobrachium > Macrobrachium nipponense. Next base: position 135,432,894 of record NC_087202.1, on the reverse strand, counting down.
AGAGGCGTTGAAATAGCGTAAGGGTTTTCACGAAGGCGTATTTTTCTCGAAGTCACTGCGTGGAGGAAATTGACAATGAACTGACCCGGAGAGTTTTCTTTGCACCTACACTCGTGAATTTCCTAACGAGTCATATTCATCAGATGGATTCCAACACTTCAAAAAAGTATTCAAAACGTATTCTTCTCCAAACGCCTTTTTTTTAATTGTATTAAGATTTTTAAAAGTATAAGGTAATGAAGGAAATGCCTTTCTTTAATCCAATAATGGCGTTTGCCTTAGCGAACTTTTCTTCCTGAAGCCAAACACTTGAATAGCCTTAAAAGGAGAAATATTTGCGTGTTTAAAAGTTTATACTGCAGGCATACATTAATTTCGACTAGTTTAAATCATTCTCTCATTAAACACTGTTCGAGCCTTAAAAGTACGGGTATAAAACATCCCATGATTTTGAACCCACCCACACAAGAGAGAGAGAGAGAGTTCTTTAATAAGATCACTACGAGGAGACTTAAAAGCATAGATGTAGACTATCTCATCATTTTTAATCCACCCTTACAACACACACAGAGAGAGAGAGAGAGATTCTTCAGTAAAAACAGTTCGAGAAAATTTAAATGCGTAAATGCAAAACAAAAGACGAAACGAATGGGAACTTTCGGAATCCATCACGCGAGGAAAGTCCAAATAAATCATGGACGACAAGGTAAGCTGTGTATGAGTGATTTATGCCGTTGGGAATAATGGTTATGAATTGCAACCTCGACACATTTCATAAAAATGGTAAGCAATCCGTTCACTTACGTCAGATATTCTTTCGCGGGATTCTGAGGTACCTATTCATCATGAAGCCTGGATTGCTCAACGGATCTCTCTCCAGTGTTGCGCGGATGGAGTCTTCTCTCCACTTCTTTTTGTTTTTGTTAATTTGTTTTACACCTTCTAAGGATTTGGGAAGGAAGTCCCTTAACCTAACCTAACCCACATGAAATACCCAACCCCATTTTGGCTCAAGATATACCCTTTGGATGAAAAACCGCCATTTCAAATAAATATGTATATGGGAAAAAAACCACACACACACTACACGATAGGCCACTTTAGCGAAACCTTATATGAGGGTGATAAATAGACGATTGTAATCACCTGCACACACATGCACTGATAATTCCGCAGGTTTCGCTGATGTGAGTTAATCCCTGAGACCTGATGGGAAAAGACATTTAGGATTGCTACCGCCAGTATATAAGGTCAAATAGCAGCAGCAAGACCCACATCAGTTTGCCAACAGGCTGCTCTACTCCACAACATCTCCACAAGCAGATACGGGTAATTCCACCAGCAACAGCAGCGATAAAACTACGAGTGACAGCTCCATTGAAATTCCTTTGCCGTGGCATATATATACGGCACCGAAGGCGTGGACTAGTCAGAGGACTGCTCAATCTGCTGTCAACGTTGAAAGAAGAGGAGCGAACAGACCCGACCCAGTACGATCCTTAACAGGAGGTATAGCAAGGAGTGCCATTCCGCAGGATGATGAGAATAACTCTTTATTTAGAAGTTTGTCGAGATGTGATTCGCTGTAAAAAAAAAATGCATATTGTCACCGCCACATTTACATATAAAACAATCAGTTTATTTTTAGTAAATTCTCTACTTGTTATTCCTATTTTTAGCAGGTTCCACCATGAACACTGTCACAGCTCTACCAAATGGGGAAAGTGCAAGGGAAACATTGCCAAGAAGAGGTCAAGTAGGAGGTACCAAACAACAGCAAACGCTGCTTAACAGGGAAGGAGAGGAGGCCAACCAAATTGTGAGTACTATCACTTATTCAACCGCAGTAGGAACACACATTGACGTGACAACAATGCTCGGAATTAACTGAACGCAGCTAGCCGAGGACGTCTTACAAATACTCTGGGAGAGGGGTATGAATTCTGGTATGTTATACCTGTGCATCATCATCACCAGGTAGAATTTGGTGGGTGGCAGTGGTACCACCCGTGAAACAGGTTCTTTTTACGTTAATACGCCACCTGTGCTAACATTGGTGGACACAGTGTACGAATTGCTAGATGAAGCTATTGAATACCTGGCGAGCAACCTTGAAGATTGGCTCAACTTAAGCGAGGGTTCGGGTTGGAGCATCACGTCGCTACACAGTGTACAAATCAACATCTCGCGGCGAGAAATAGTGAACATAGCAAGCTTTAAAGAGTATCCAGCGGGAATCAGCCAAGTCGTCAAACATCGAATCTGGGCACAACTGCATCATTACAGCACTGGAAGTGTATGTGCTACTCAGAAAAACCACAACACCCCAGGTAAAAACCTCAACAGGGATGTGGAAACACTGGATAAGGACGAGTCAGATCAGCATTAAACACACCCGACATGCCACTTCTTCAAGACACTGGAAAAAGACAACAACCTTAACATCTATGTGTACAAATTGTGTGAACTGGTCATGGGAAAACATCAGAAAAAACAATGGACAGTGCATCTCGCTAGAAAGGGGGAGGTAACACGTCATGTCCCCGACTGGTCACTCTACTGCTAATCACAGATGACCACCTCGCACTCATCAAAGACATGTTTGCCTACGTGAAGGCATTCCGACACGAGGTAAAGACAATGAGGAGAGAATACATTGGTGGCATGTGCTATCACACTTTCTAACCTTGTTTTATACCCCCGCCATACGCGATGCCCACACCGAAGTTGTTCAACCTGAACCACAGTTCTATTCCCAGAGCCTAACCAATTTAAACAGTAAGAAAAAGCGAAAGCACGTACATTGCCTTATTAGATTTTGAAGCATACAACAGACAGCCTGATGTGGATGAAGACCAGAGAGTTGTGTCAAAGCAGAAAGCGTACACATATTGTTACGCATTCGTCGATGGCAGAAGCGATGAATACTGTATGCACAGAGTAGGTGTAGGTGAATGTTGCGTCGACGATTTTCTGGTAGAAATAGCCAAAAACTGGGCCAGGAAACATGAGACAGTGGTGGCACACAAAATCAGCATGACCTCTGAAACAACCCGCCAGCTTGAACAGGCTACACACGGCAAAAGTTGCAACATTAAGTTGACCGATAACACTATCAAAGTGCGGCATCATGCGTACCACATGCCGACGGACAACTATGTGTGCGCATTATGCAGGAAGTGCAATTTTAATTTGAAATATGCAGAGAGAGCCCTACCAATGTTAGTACACAATTTGTCTTACGATGCCGCACTTATCTTGAAAGAAGCAGCCACCAAGCATAATTTTGAAATCTTGAAACGTGATGGAGGCACATTTTATTCACTTAAAACTGGCAACACCAGATTGATGGACAGTGCCCACATGATCAGAGGATCACTTTCCAGTCTTGCGTCGAGTCACATCAAGGAGAAAGGAGCTTTGGAAATCACACGCTGGATGTTATCTAAATATCCCAACGAGTGCACCAAACTAGTTTTGAGCACAGGTAAGCAGTACTACCCTTACGACTACGTCACAGCTTTCGAAGTTTTGCATAAACCTGTCATCCCTCCCAAAGTGTGTTTCAATTCCTCACTGACAGGGGAAAGTATACCTTGAGAAGGATATGAACATGTCTGCAAAGTGTGGAACGCTGCAAACTGTTTTAACTTACTGGATTACACCGTTTTATACCTTCTCATGGACGTGGGATTATTGGGGGATGTTTACTTAGCTTGGAGGAAGGCCGCTTATACACAGTTTGGACTGGACCTAGTTTACTATTTAATGTCTACCTCCCTCTCACTAGACGCTTTTCTCCACACTTCGCGAGCACGCCTCCTCCTAATTTCCGATGGGGAAACTTACCAACTGATCGCTAACAATATCAGAGGCGGTTTCTGCCTCTGATATTTAAAGCTGGTGACCGACAATCATATAACTGTACATCAATTTTACCAGTCTTTATCCTACGGTGATGAGCAGATACAAAATGCCTTTGGATGAAATAACGGAGCTCTCCCCCACCGAACTAGAGAGGTTTACCGCCAGCGATATCTCATCCATCAATTCACAGGGAAAACAGTTATTTCATTCTCCTCGATACTAAGAATGTTAGGGATGATGTTGCTCTCAGGGCAGATGAGTTCCCTCTAGCTATACATCACATGAACGTAACCCCCAGGATCTATCCCCTTACACTAAAAACCTATTGGAAAAGTTTAATGTGAGGCTCCCCCTAAAAAAAATGTCAAACTGGTAGGCACACACTTGCCAATGCAAAACCACCTAATTTGCCTTCCCCTATTGCAAACATTAATAAGACTCGGCCTAGAAGTCAACATGATAAGAAAAGTTTACAAGTTCAAACAAGGATTTTATTTAAGGGAATACATCACAGAGAATGCAGAGAGGAGAGCGAAAGAATCAGACCCTGACAAGAGGAACACCATCAAAGTCTTGATGAACGGTCTTTTTGGCGTGACCATTAAAAACCCTTTGAACTGTTCCACCAAGACAGTTGCCACCACCGATGAACCCTCACTACTTAGAAATGTGTCTAAGTACACATACAAGTCCTTTGAAAGGTTGAAAAATCAATGATACATTGTGAATCACAGCAGAGAGACCATTACAGCGGAATCTGCGATCTTTGTTGGTTCAGCATACTGGACCTGGCTAAAGACATGGTGTACAAGTTCCATTATGACGTCCTTCAAAAACTGTATGGTGATAGAGTTAAGCTCCTGTACACTGACACTGACAGTTTGATCTTCTCCCTGGAGACTGACAACCTTGCATGCGAATTGAAGAATGTACTTAAATTGTATTTGGATTTGAGCAACTTTCCCAAAACTCACGAACTGTATGGATATGGGATCTCCCTTTTGTTTGTTTTTTAATAGATATTGTCTCGAGGATGGAGACGGGAATTAATAAAATATATTCTTTTCTTTGCTACCAACGCAAATCCCTTGAACCTAGTTTTGCTCAGAAGACCCAGAATAACCTCTCTAACGCTATAAAATACACTGCCCTTTTTCCAACCCCAGTTCTTTTTCCCTCGCTCTCGCGAACCTAAAACCCTCCTGTACGCGAACTTAAAACCCCGGAGAATGTAGACACATGCGGCCTGTCTAGACAACGATATGGAAGAATGAGTAACGTGCCTTTGTTTGAGATGCAAAGGTATTTGCCCTTATTTGGTTACTTTCTGCACAGACAATAACAGAAAGAAAACGTTTACCTTTAATTTTACTTATCCTAACGTTAAGAATGTTTTACGCTAACACTTTGTTTTTCCTTTTCTGACATATTGACTCATCTTATCCTATGTTAATGCCACGTGGGCGGGGGATTTAAAAATTCCTGTTTAAACCTGGGACCTTTGCCAGCGAGAGAGAGAGAGATAGCCAGCGCGCATTGTTTCACATAAAAAAAATAACACACGAAAATAATTTTACAATGCGGGATTTGCAATTAACTAGCAGATATTTTCGATTTGAAACTTACTCCCTAACCTCTGTTCTTCATGCAATGGCACATAACATTAAAATTTCTCTCTCGATCTGGGGTTTATCAGCCTACACGTGGTCTCTTTTCTATCACTACGAAGGCAGTCAGATTTTATATATCCCTAACTAGAATAACTAGTTCTACACACATATTAGAAAATAAAATAAAATTTACCTTATTCCTGTTGTGGAGAATTTGGAAGCCTTGCTTTAGCTTGCTCATAAAAATATTAAAAAATTCAGATTCGTTTCTTTTGTGATTTTAGCTTAACAATCCCTACAACGAGATCCTGGTATAAGGCGCCATTATTCAAAATTCCACCTCGTCTCCTCCCAGAAAATACACTTACGTTGAAGATTTAGGCCTTGACTAGAGGACGAGGGGTTTGAACAAGAAAAAAAAAGGTTGAAGAGGGAGGACTCTAGTTTTAAAAGCACTGTATTTACATAAATTTACAGAGGTCCAAGAAACACAAGAGTAGGAGAACTTCTCTCAGTCTACCCGAACACGTGGGGGAGCAGCCCGGTCACGTGTTTTGGAAAATTGCGCAACGGAGCAAAATTGCAAGCTTGAAGGAAGTAGAGGGGCATAGGCATGAGGCAGGGCACACGTGGGGCGAACTCTACTCACTGTTTCTCTCAATCAAAAGGCCACTCAGGGGGAAATGAAATGACTGGGAAATTTACACAGCAGAAACTATTTCGTGGCTTTAATTCACTAGGGGAATGTTAATGGTATCACAGGGGAGTAATTACAGAATTGAGCCCAGATGGCGAATGGGAATGAAACACTGCACAAGTTGCCTTGGAAAATGAAATGAAATGCAGACAAAGATAAAACAATTCCCTGGTTGAAATGGAGTTTCCCGTACAGTACCTTTAGTGAGGATGCAGGATGTCTTCTTCTCTAAGTCGGGACACAATGGACTTTAAAAATATACTTGGCTTCCCAAAGCATGGAAAGCAGGCCCAGGAAGGGGAGAGCAGGCAGCAGCGTCTGGTAAGGGGCCAGTGATCTGACCTAGCCTAGGTTCCGTCGTGTTCTGAGACCTCTCTTACAGGTTTTCTTACAATTCGTTCGGGTTGCCCCAGGTCCCTCAGTGTGAGGCGCCTCTAATGTCTACCAGAGAGTTGCTAGTACATCTTCCGGTATATTTTGCATCTTCCAATCTTGGATGGTCTGGGATGCAGTTTAGATATTTGTCGAGCTTATTCTTAAACACATCTACGCTCACTCCTGATATATTCCTCAGATGAGCTGGCAACGCATTGAATAGACGCTGCATTATCGATGCTGGTGCGTAGTGGATTAATGTTCTGTGTGCTTTCCTTATTTTTCCTGGTATAGTTTTGGGCACTACCTCTGCTTGCTCTTTCTGATATTTTTAGTTCCATGATATTTTCTGTTATTCCTTCTATCTGTTTCCATGCCTGAATTATCATGTAGCGTTCTCTTCTCCTTTCTAGACTATATAATTTTAAGGATTGTAGTCTTTCCCAGTAGTCTAGGTCCTTAACTTCTTCTATTCTAGCTGTAAAGGACCTTTGTACACTCTCTATTTGTGCAATATCCTTTTGTGATAGTGTGGGTACCATATCATATTGCAATATTCAAGTGTACTACGAACATATGTTTTTATAAAGCATAATCATGTGTTCAGCTTTTCTTGTTTTGAAGTGCCGTAAAAACATTCCCATTTTTGCTTTACATTTTGCCAACAGAATGGCTATTTGATCATTGCATAACATGTTCCTATTCATCATCACACCAAGGTCTTTAACTGCTTCCTTATTTGTGATTGTCTCATTATTAGGTCCCTTATATGCATATAGCTTTCCTTCTCTGTCTCCATAAATTATTGATTCAAAATTTATCAGAGTTAAATACCATCCTATTTACCTCTGCCCAATCATATACTTTGTTAAGGTCTCTTTGTAGAGCGTTCCTATCTTCATCACAAGTAATTTCTCTACTTATTCTTGTGTCATCAGCGAAACTACTCACTACCGAATCCTTAATTCATTACTGTCTATGTCTTCAATCATAATAACAAACAATATTGCAGCTAGCACCGACCTACCTTGTGGCACACCGGATATTACCTTGGTTTCATCCGATTTCTCATCGTTTGCAATAACTATCTGTTTTCAGCTTTCTCCTGGATAGTTCCTCCCAATATGCGTTGCAGGGAATATTCCAAGCACCAATGGGAGAAGAGGATAGCTTTTCAAAAGAAAAAGGAGAATGGATTCCTCCAAAGTCGAAGGAGCAACTCATATGAATTCATTAAACTTGGGGTAAAGATTATTTCTTTCCTTGTTTCTAGCTAATATCTTGAACAATATATATATATATATATATATATATATATATATATATATATGTATGAATATATCGATATATGTATAAGTACAGTAATATGTAAATGTATATACAGGCTGTACCAATACAAGCAATAATTACTTGTAATGGTACTGGGACTTTATGGACACCCTGTATATATATGTATATATATGGTGTGTATATATTCCATTTTTGTGTGGTTTTATATAGTCCCAGTTATATAATATTAGATATAATATATATTATATAACTTTTATAGTATCTATATATATAGATAGTATATATATATATATATATATATATATATATATATATATGTATATATATATATATATATATATATTATATATATTATATATATATATGTATATAATATATATATATATATACATACATACATATATGTATATATATATATATATATATATATGCAGTTGTAGCTGTCCCTTGAGCGCACATTCATTTCTAAATGACTGGCCGTACATCTTTTCCCAGTATTTCCCTCCCCTCCCATTCTTATCAGGGTTGAATTTGGATTACTTAGAATCAGGAGTGTCACTATTCATCAGCGACTTCGAAAACTACAGATTTGACTCTAAAATCTATCGGTTTTGGTTATTTTTACATTTCACCCCCCTTCAACAACCCCCCTCCCCCTTTACCGAATGGTCTGACTTTAATTCTGTTCTCACCAGAAGACCTTTCCTGGTTTGATATTGACTTTATATTTAAAATCCCATCAAAGTCGGTCAAGAAATGTGGATTACATAGCGTTATACAAACAAACACCACACACAGATATTTTCTCATTTTATATATACATACACACACACACACACACACACATATATATATATATATATATATATATATATATATATATATATCGTGTGTGTGTGTATGTATGTATACATAAATGAGAAAATATCTGTGTGTTGGTTTGTTTGTTTGTATGAACGCTTATGTAAATCCACATTTCTTGACCGACTTTAATGAGACTTTAAATATAGAGTCAATATCAAACCAAGAAAGGTCTCCATATATGTATGTAATGTATATATATATATATATATATATATATATATATTATACATGTATGTTCTTGTAAGTAAAATAGTAATATTTTCTCTCTCTCTCTCTCTCTCTTCTCGCTCTCTCTCTCTCTCTCATCTCTCTCTCTCTCTCTCCTTGCGCTTTTATCGGCATTGCTGCCTCACTGTTGGGGTGTCATCACAGGGTCAGATCATTGCAGAGGGGTTTAACCAGCAATGAGCGCCTTCCCTCTGCTCACTGGCGCTGCTCACCAAAGCTAACAAGGCAGTTCTTGTTGTCTTGCATCACTCCAACTCTGAATTTATATGTATTCAGAATTTCTGAATAGATATATATTCAGAATTTAGAATTCCTTGAAAGAGGGTTTTCATTTCTTGTACGCTTTTTGAAAGATCACAAAATAAAGTGCATTCAACTTCGTTTCCAACGACAGCTGGCAGGTGGAGTGTCCTCTGATAGGTTGTTTGTACCTCTTGTTTACATTTAAGGGATCCTTGTATGAGGTTGAGTAGAAGACGCTTGAAGCCGAAGGTTGGTTTGAGAATCTGACGGAAGCTTCGACTCGTCTCTTCTGGATTTCGAATTTTTCCTCCTTCCTTGGAGACAGACGGAGACAAGGTGCTCGTTCGTTCGTCTTCCTCTTCTTGCATCTTGAAGGGCGCTTTCCCTTCAAGATGCAAAAAGGGAAGTCTTCCTCTTTCCTTGGAGACAGACGGAGACAGGGTGCTCATTAGTTCGTCCTCCTCCATGTGTGTCTTGAAGGACGCTTTCCCGTTGAGATTCTTGAGGATTTGGGAAGCCTTTCACCTCAGGGCCAAATCACTGCAGTAGGTTTTGTTTGACCAGCAGTGAGCGCCTTCCCTCTGCTCATTGGCACTGCTCTAGAAACCAATGAGATTTGTGGGTATACGGTCTCAGCTAATCCACAAAGTCCTGCATCACTTCAGCGCTGAAGATCATAGGTTAACACTTTTTAGAATTTCTTGAAAAGGTTCCCGTTTTTTATTCATCTTCTGAGGATCCCTCAAATAAACGTTGACAATCTCACCTTGCACAAAATCGGTTTATTGATGATTTTTTAATAACTACTTTCTCATTTTGCTTCATCTTCTTTTGTCTCTTGGGAAATCAAAATCGATCAAAAAATGTAGATTTGTATAGCATTCATACATACAAACCAACAAACAAACATGTTCTCTTTTACATATATGCGTGTGTATTCTCTCCTCGTTGTCTTTACCCCATGTTGGAGTGCCTTCACATAGGCGAACATGTCTTTGATGAGTGTGAGCTGGTCATTTGTGATTAGCAGTAGAGTGACCAGTCGGGGACATGACGTGTTACCCTCCTTTCTAGCGAGATGCACAGTCCATAATTTGTTCTGATGTTTTCCCATGACCAGTTCACACAGTTTGTACACAGATATTAAAGTTGTTGTCTTTTTCCAATGTCTTGAAGGAGTCGCTGTTTAGTGGCATGTCGGGTGTGTGTTTAATTCTGATCTGATTCGTCCTTATCCAGTTTTTCACGTCCCTGCTGAGGTTTTTACCTGGTGTGTTGTGGTTTTTCCTGAGTAGCACATACGCTTTTAGTGCTGTAATGATGCAGTTGTACCCAGATTCGATGTTTGACGACTTGGCTGCCGCCCCTGACTCCCTCGGGATACTCTTTAAAGCTTGCTATGTTCACTATTTCTCGCCGCGAGATGTTGATTTGTACACTGTGTAGCGACATGATGCTCCAACCCGAACCCTCGCTTAAGTTTAACCTGTTTTCAAGGTTGCTCACCAATGTTAGAACAGGTAGTGTATTAATGTAAAAAGAACCTGTTTCACGGATGGTACCACTGCCACCCACCATTCTCTGCCTGGTGATGATGATACACAAGTATAACATGACAGAATTTATACCCTTCTCCCGGAGTGTTCGCAAGACGTCCTCGGCGAGCTGCGTTCTGTTAATTCTGAGCACCGTTCTCATGTCAATGTGCGTTCCTACTGCGGTTGAATAAGTGACAGTATTCGCAATTGACCTCCTCTCGGCATTTTTTCGGTAGAGCTGTGACAGCGTTCATGGTGGAACCTGCAAAAAATAGGAATAACAAGTAGAGAATTTACTAAAAATAAACTGATTGTTTTATATGTAAATATGGCAGTGATAATGTGCATTTTATTTTACAGAGAGTCACATCTCGACAAACTTCTAAACAAAAAGAATTTTTCTCACCATCCTGCGGAATGGCGTTCCTTGCTGTACCTCCTGTTAAGGATCGTCCTGGGTCGGGTCTGTTCACTCCTCTTCTTCCAACGTTGACAGCAGACTCAGCAGTCCTCTGGCTACTTCGAGCCTTCGGTGCCGTATATATATGCCACGGCAAAGGAATTTCAATGGAGCTGTCACTCATAGTTTCATTGCCGCTGTTGTTGGTGGAATTACCCATGTCTGCTTGTGGAGATGTTGTGGAGTAGAGCAGCCTGTTGGCAAAGTGCTGTGGGCCTTGCTGCAATCCTAAATGTCTTTTCACATCAGGTCTCGGGGATTAACTCGCATCAGCAAAACCTGCGGAATTATCAGTGCATGTGTGTGCAGGTGATTGCAATCGTCTATTTATCACCCTCGTATGAGGTTTCACTAAAGCGGTATATCGTGTTGTGTGTGTGTGTATGTGTGTTATGTATATGACACTGGACATGGAGACGGATTATCGATATGTGATAGTTGCGTCGTGTTGTGTCTCGTGTGAATGCGTACTGTCTCGATATGACATGTTGTGCACCTGGCAGTGAGTCACAGAGAAACGGTGACTGTTGTGGGTACTTATCAGCAGCTTATCTGAATCTGAATGGAATTTAGAAATCTTTTTGCATACATACTGTCATGTAATATGACATGTTGTGCACCTGGCAGTGCGTCATGAAGCAAGTCAGGTTAAGGGAGTTATAATTTATTTTACTCGTATTCATATCTTTTCTTTTATACTACTCTCACGTGGGTTTGATTATTAGGTTAAGGGACTAAGAATTTTTTCCTCATACTCATATTTTTCATATACTCATGCAGGTTAGGTTAGGATAAGGGACTTGGAATTTTTTCTCTCATATTCATATTTATGTGAAATGTCGGTTTTTTCATCCCTGGAGTATATCTTGAGCCAATAGGTTGGGTTGGGTTAGGTTGGGTGAGGTTAGGTTAAGGGACTTGGAATTTTTTCACTTGGTGGGTTAGGTTAGGTTATGTTGGGTGAGGTTAGGTTATATGTGGTGTTTTTTTTTTTTTTTTCATCTGTATAGTGTATCTTGAGCCAAAATGGGGTTGGGTATTTTCAAGGGGTCATGAAATGGTGGTTTTTTCATCCATAGAGTATATCTTGAGCCAAAATGGGGTTGGGTATTTTTAAGGGGTCGAGCAATACCACGGTTCTCCTATCCGAAGAGTTATTCATGAGCCATTTTGGGGTTCTTTTCTGAACTAGAATGAAATATTGGTGGTTTTCCCTTTTCTGAGTCGTTAATGGTCAACATACGTGAGGTTAAGGATAGGCTCCACTTTGGAGGGGTGCCGATCGTAAAATATTTGCCAAAAAACAAAAATACACTATTCAAGACAGGCTAATGAATTTATCAGGCATTATTAGCACTATAATAACGCATATTCCTCTGTGAGTTTTATCATCCTACAGGGAAAATAAATTATTTTAATGAAAAAAATGTGAAATTCAGGGCCCTTGTACTGAAGGTTATTTGGTGATCGGTGAGAAACTACAGTCTGAATAGAAATTTCGGTCTGAACAGAATGTTTGTATATCCCCCTGGAACATGCACATAAATCATTATCAAAATAGAACAGTAAATAAGCACGTAACAACAAAAAAAAAAACAAAAAAAAGAGAGAGCAACAACTGAAGCTAAAGCGCAGCCGATAAATATGGAAATCAACAAATATTATAAATATTATAGTATATCTCTCTAAATTGGTCGATGTCGTTTTCTACGTTTCCTACGAGTAGTTTCATCTCAGAAAACCATTTTAGGGTATCTAAAGTAATTTTTCAAGTTTCTTGTCCTCAGAAAAATCGCTTTTCGCTTTTTCTCTGGTTTGGTTTTTTCGGGAACGGGGGGGGGGTATTTCTTTGATTGTCCTAAATAATATAATTTTTAGATGTTTTAGGCTATCAAGTGACATAATAACTACAAACTCTCAGAAGGTTTTGTCCCTAAATCGAGGTTTGAATTTTTTCTGAATATTTCTTCCTAGCTATAGTCTTATTTTTGGCGGCGGGGCTTTCGCTGAACTTACCTGAAGTTGTTGCTCTTTTTTTGTTGTACGTGCTTACTTACTGTTTTATTTTGATAATACTTTATGTGCATGTTCCAGGGGGATTATACCAACATTCTGTCAGACCGAATTTCTATTCAGACTGTCGTTTCTCACCGATACCATCACCAAATAACTTCAGTACAAGGGGCCCTGAATTTGCACATTTTTTTTGCATATAAAATCATTTATTTTCCCTGTAGGATGATAAAACTCACAGAGAATATGCGTTATTATAGTGCAAATAATGCCTGATAAAATCATTAGCCTGTCTTGATTAGTGTATTTTTGGCAAATATTTTTACGATCGGCACCCCTGCAGATGGTGCAAAGTGGAGACTATTAAGATAAAGGCAAGCTTATGGAGTTTATCGCCTGTGAGCCGAATTTGGGGGTCGGGGTGTGAGGTTGAGGAGGCCGAAATGGGGTCTTTTCCCTACTATGAGATGCTGACCTCAAGTTGCATTAGAAATCTTGTTAAAAGGTTTTTGTTTAAATTTCCACCTTCCTGGAGTCAGTGCTATGATCGATTAAATAAACCAGTTGATGCTCAAGTGTTACGGAAAATCCTTTAAAACATCAAAATCGAATTAAAATAGCTTTTATTATGTCTGAAAAGATAATGAAAGAAAAATCAGGCCGAAATTATATATATGATATATATATATCTATATCTTTATATATATATATATATATATATATATATATATATATATATATATCATATGTATACATTGCTATCCTGAGATCTGGGAAGGCGGTTTTCAATCCATCAGCCCACGAACAAAGGAAGAAAGACCCTTTCCTCTGAGAGAAAGCGAAAGCATAAAAACGCAATGACGAGAGATACATTCGTGATGAGATCGCCCTCCACCTACGCTGACTGGGACAAATCACCTTCGCTTTGCTGGCAATGTCCATTTGTAATCGAGGATCCCCCGGCGAACCACAATGCAATTACACTCTTGCGAGACTGCAATTACTTCTCAATTACATCTCGCCAGCTTCCCCCGATAACAAAGTGCGTCAGTGGAGGCGGAAGGCGTCTTTAAGCTCGCCTGAAGAGGAGATGAAAGATCCGGAAATCCTCGCTTTCAGATTTTGCAGTCGGGGAAGGCCGGGATTTGCATATGATTTCGTCGAGGCTGCTCCAAGATTCGATTTCCCGATCCGCTTGTTTGTACTCGCACTTGATATCACTTCTCCTTACTTCACTAATTCTACGCTGTAAGTAGTATTACCTTGTTTTCGGTTCTCCAAGGGATTCTCAGTCGTCTGTCTGTCCGTTTATTCGTCTTATCGTCATTCATAATGTGTATGTGTTTGCGTGTGTGTGCTTCATTACAATGTGAAACAAAGGGAAAAGAATCTCGAGCGTTTTAAAAATGGATTGTCATTGAAACATATTAACAAAATAGCTGTTGCAACAATATGTTCAAACATAGAGAGAGCTCTAGTTTGTTGCATTTAAAAAGCTCTTGTTATTACTTTTGATACTCAGATCGGAGAACATCTTCCCCACGCCCCCCCCCCCCCACCCGCCCTCCTTTTCTGACAAGTAATTTAAACCTTTCAAGTAAACAAACGTCTAAATACGGGCACACGTACACATTTCCTTATCTTCGGCAACTATAATACTCGCTGTAGGCTACGTAGCTACATGTTTCTTCGTCTTTAGCGTCATTCTGAGCCAACAGCAACCGCCCTAAGTTGCCTAGCTGGAGGAGGGAGATCCATGGAATATTAAAGATGGCGAACGGAACAGAACCATAACAGTCTCCATAAAGATCGTCCGAAATTAGGGCTGTTCCAAAAATAAAATTCATAAACGCCAAGCAAGAGAATAAGCGCGGGATGAAAGCCCCGTTTTCTAACGAGTTTCCCGTTTTCTGGCGGGTTTCTTGATATGGCAGAACAGAAAATGTTTCGAGACAACAGTCATGAATGATATCCAGACGCCTGGCGAATGAGCGGATCCGTCATTCTCTGCCTCGTTTTCGTGACTTGTTACTTCGTTGTTTCTGCTAGTGTTGGTCTTTCGGCTATGTTATATGTTTTTTTTTCCTCTCTTCTTTTTTTTTAGGTGTTAATATTACTGCATTTCGGATCGTTTATATCATAATCATTTTAATTTTCGTTGATTTCGAAAGGTTTACCTCGT
Source organism: Macrobrachium nipponense (assembly GCF_015104395.2). Lineage (NCBI taxonomy): Eukaryota > Metazoa > Arthropoda > Malacostraca > Decapoda > Palaemonidae > Macrobrachium > Macrobrachium nipponense. Next base: position 135,417,527 of record NC_087202.1, on the reverse strand, counting down.
ATTTAATGCGATTTTTTCAACAAATTGATGGCTCAGATGGTAGCTACTCGTATTCCGCTGTGAGAAAGGAAAAAAAATGAAAATCACAATGCTTAGTGTTTTTTTTTAAGTCATAGTTTACTGGCATGTTTGTCTGTAGAATCTATTAGGAAATAGACTACTCTGATATTCATCGATCTAAATGAAATCACTTGTATAAACCAAGATTACTTAAAACCAGAGTTTGATAATGAAATGAAATTCCCGTAGAATAAAGAAAAAAAGAATAAAAATGCAAGGAAATATCTGTTCCTTCCAAAGAATATGGAACGTCAGGGACATGACATATATGTAACCTAGGAATAATTAAAGATCACAGAAGTTAAGTATATCTTAGTTTAACCAGTCCACTGGCTACCCCGAACGTGGCTAGGAACTTGTTGGTTACCTAGCAACGGACATACAGCTTATTGTGGGATCCGAACCACTTTATACTGAGAAATTAAATTCTACTTACCGGAAACAAATCCCTCTTATTCTACGTTGGCAGAGCGGGGAATCGAACTCGAGACTACCGAATCGGTAGGACGAGCCTGTAAACTTTTTCGCCCAACTTAGAACAAAGATCACGGAAACGAACAAAATATAAGTGAGACTAAGTTCATCACCCAACGGTTGAAAGTCAAGATGTTATGAGAATTAAAACGATACTTTCCTTATGTGTTCGAAAAACCGCTAGCCCCTCGCCAACCCGGCCACCCCCCCCCCCAGTCCATTATTCAGCAGCACCGCCACTGGAAACCCGTATCGTCGGGAAAGATTGAAAAGCACTTCATAAGCGGAGACTTACGCCCAGATTTGTCTTTGGAATTGCAGATGGCCGTCAGAGGCAGAACCTTATTTTTGCCGATAAAACTCCCGATATACTACGCGCCTTCCGAACTTAACGGGGCCCTAAATTGGACCCTCCCCCCCCCCCTCCCCCCCACCAAGTTAGCCACGGCGCTCAAGTCGGCCCCGAATTTGTCGGTTTTAAAAAGCCCAGTTGGCGTCAATAGGTATCATTTTAGGCGGTGATAAATATGGTCATTTTGGGCGTCTGTTCAGAGCACGGCAGCTTTTACGCTCGTTTGAGTGTGTAACTCATCCAGACCGTTTCAGAACTTCATTATCTGTTTGTTTATTTATCTAACTGTTTATCAGAGATTCTCGTAATATCTATCTTAATGACGGCGAAAATATTTTTCTTATACCCAACCTATGACCTCCACATAGTACCATTCAAAACCTTAGATTATAATCAACTGACCAGGAGTATCAAGTAATCACAGGCTATATAGCATATGATAGAGAGAGAGAGAGAGAGAGAGAGAGACTGCACCCGACGCCCTATCAAAATGGCTGCAAAGAATCGTTAGCAAGAAATGTCTCAAGCAAGGATGTGAAATGTTGCAATACAGTTTATAGGCAAAAATAAAAAAAAACTAAATTCGTCATAAAACCGTAAAAATAAGATGAATACATCGAATCAAAGAGTCACTGAATGCACCTGTGACGGCAATTTCGTTAATGAAATCTGTCATATTTTCTCCAATCAAAGGAATGGTCCTCTTACCCACGTTTCCTTTCTCTGAAGAAGTTTCGCCTTCAATTATCTGCAATTTAGTCTTATTTTTCCAACGCTGCATTGTCTCTGGTAACCCAGCCTTCTAACTGACACCTGAAGGCTTAAGGAGATTTGCATTCGATTGCGCGCATCAATTCATTCATCAAAATGAGTCAGTGTCCCAACGGATTTCCTCATAACTTTTAATCGAAGAATGGTCGAATATGCACGTGACTGTAGCTCTATAGACACCAATGAAATGTAAGCTGCAGTCTTGTTTCATTCATCCCCAGTTACACGCATTTAGTGATGTTTCGCCATAAACCTCTCCTCTTGTGAATGATACGTGAATATAAGCTAACTGACCAAATTTTCTGTTAAAATTCCTAAATTTTAAGGCACACAGAGGCATATGAATAAAAAGTCGTAGCAGAAATCGAAATACTTTTAATCTGATGAACAAAATCGCTCTTATAGAAAGGTTAGAGAGCACACGTGCCAAGAAAAGGATGAAGCATAATTATAGACTGTTTTGAAATGGAACGCGTGTAATTTCTCAGTGATAAATCCTACTCGATACAAGACTCATGAACTTTCAAGAGATTTTATATTCGATTTACTTTCGACTCGATTTATTTGTCCACTTGCGTCCTTGCTTGGACCGATTATTTGGTTCTTCATCGTCTTGGGAATATGGTTAGACGTGACAATAAACTCCTTAATCGGTGGCTTCAACTACAGCAGAATATGAACTCGTTCCTTAAACTCTAGAGTTAGACAGAAACCGGACAGAATCTAAAGCAGATTTGTTATGGTCATCATTATCCCCTGGATTAAACCAATATCTCAGTTAGTGACAGAAGTCACCTACGATAACATAACAAACTTTCATCTCCTTCAAGAAAACTCAAAACCACTGGAAACCTCAGCATTCAGTGTTGGAACTAGAAACCAAGAATCTAAACCTCTAACCCAAAAATCAGATCTATACAGATGATGTGGAGGTTTAAGCTTCATTCTTCCTTACAAGACCCTTAGAGTAGTTCATCATTTATTCCAGACCCTGCAGCTACAGACGTACCTCATTAACGCCTTCCATTAACGTTATGAGAACTCACAGAATTGTTATAGCTTTCACTTTCATCTCCTGGGTTTCCCATTGCTCCATAAACATCAAAGGCGTCTGGAACAGAAGAGAATCCCCTTACAATGATGTAAACGATGTCTGAAACTAAGGACGTGAACGCTCCCAGAGAAAATGTCGAATTAGAAACCGTAACTAACAACATAAACAAAAATCGAATCATTTGTGTCATTTATAAATAAACTCATATCGAAATGTCTCGAAACGATGTCGCCCATTACAGCTCCATAAGAGATTAATCTGCTAATACAATTATTATTTGTTTGAGGATGTACGTACGCAAGCTCGTTGCTTCTTCCCAGGTCTTTAGCTTCTATTATTGAGTTCGTAGTCTCTTCCTCGGCGTTATATCTTCCGGGTCTTAATTTCAGTGATGGAAGGAGAAATTCCGTCGGTAGATGATTCATTGGCGAGCGTCCATTAAAAGTATTGCTCTCTCCTCTCTCTCTCTCTCTCTCTCTCTCTCTCTCTGGAATAATCTTTTGAAGCGTTTCCTGCTATACATAGACTCACAGCCTAGCAAACTGGTCATGTTTTCGAGACTTCATCTAGGTATTAATTCATAACTTTAATATTAAGTTTGATGTTGAAAGCCACAACATTTCAGGTCTTTTTTTCTTTAAAGCATTTTCTTGTATACATTACATATGTTTGTCTGTACGGATATGCAGTGAACCAAATTCATGATAAACGACCGCAATGTACATGCATATATAATTGTATTCATAAATATGGATGTTGTATTTTAGCATGCATAAACCTTATAAGTATAGTTTTAAATAAGGTTGCTTTCCTGCTTATTCCGTACCAGTACTGCTTCGGATAGTACTCCCAATCTTTGCAAGAAAGTGTGCTACTTTCCACGCCTTTTGACCAGTTTCCAATTAAGTCAAGTTTACTTGTACCATTAAATTAATGACTACAAGTTTCGATTTTTTCAACGATTTTGTTATATAGATATATATATATATATATATATATATATATATATATATATATACACACCCTGTTCTTGTTACGTGACCATTCCTTTCCCTCTTAAATGCTAGATATTCTACATAAATCTTAGTTCCATTTATTGTCTCATTGGCAATTCATTATCCATTTTCCTTATTCCTGGAGGACAGATAACCTGCATATAGTAGAACCAGCCGTCTTTACACTGAGACTTGTCGCTACAGTCTGTCGGGGAGAGAGAGAGAGAGAGAGAGAGAGAGAGAGAGAGAGGGATGGTTTGTAACTGTGAGAGGAAGATGGCAAAATATCCACGATGTTATGAGACAGCCAGTATTATAAACGAAAACTGGGAGAAAATGGTGAACACAAACACCGCTTGAGAAACCGACCACCTGCCGAGGAGAGAGAGCTCTTCCAAAGGTGCGAACGGATATCTCTCTCTCTCTCTCTCTCTCTCTCTCTCTCTCTCTCTCTCTCTCCAACCAGTAGCTCAATGGTCTTTCTTCTACCCTTGTTACAAACGGGATGGATTAAAAAAAAAAAAAAAAAGAGTTCGCTCTCGTATTGTATCCAGTAGCATTCCAACACCTTTGTCTTGATATTGTAATTCATTCTCTCTGATACAAATTAAATCCACTCAAATGACGATCTAGTTCACTTTAAACGTCTCTCCTTCAAAGTATGTTGACACCTAACCTTGAAAACCCGTCAGCCACTCATTCTCTCCATACTGAGAGGTTCCTTCCTTACCCATGGCCGATTTTTAAGACAGCTTTTCTCAGATCAGTAGATTCTGTCACTACGTCACCTTTACCTTAAGTCTATGGAACCTGATATTTGAGATTATATATATATATATATATATATATATATTATATATATATATACATACCATGTATGTATGTTTGTACGTTTACACGTATATATATATATATATATATATATATATATATATATTGTTACGAAGTGCCAAGTATCTGGTTACTACACTTTACCATTCATTTAATGTTACCTCACAAAAGCCAGACACCTGAAACCTCATAACACGTATTAAACGACTGAATACTCTAAAGGCAACAGTGATCCCTTAACACTTACCAGTATTGCAGAAAATAGAAAATCAGACTAAGTTTATCAAAACCGGTGTGAGGTAATCTTGTAAGTAATTAAATTAATCAAAGGGCATCACTCCATCAACAACTTTAAAAATCTAAGTATTTCCCTGATTTCAGAAGTCTAAGTACTTCCCTGGTTCTAAGTCACTTCAAGTAAATTGAAGGAAAGCAAATCAATTACCACTCTATATCTCTACCTAACATCAATATAATCAAATGCAAATATACTGGTTAGAAAAATAAAAACACTTATAAAAATTTTAAATACAAAAATTTATTATTAAACTCAAAATTTATAAGTGAAATTCACAATATCAGGGAAAATTACTGTTACTTGAAAACAAAGTAAAGTTTAATTAATTTTTGAATCAAATTAAGTAGAATTAAATCAAAATTAATTTATCACAAAATTCAAGAAAATTAATTCAATTGAAATTCAAAAGTGTTAGGCAATAATTGAAATTAGAAATTAATTCACAAGTGCTAAACAATAATAAAACTTGAAAAGAATTCTAAGTAAATGCAAATTAATTCACAAATGTTAAATTTAATTAAATGTGCAATGATTAAGCAATGAAATTAACTAAGTCAATTAAATTGTGAATGCAAATGAAAACATAAAATAAAAAGACACACTTCAATAAGAAAATGAAATAGTGCACAAACAATGGAACAAACACAAAACACAAAAAATACGCAATGTGTAAAAGTGTAAATCTTTTCACTCAAAACACTGTAACCAACAGTTTTACCAAACCTTCATAACCACCTGTTATTAGTTATTAGTTAACCAAACCGTTATTAGTTATTAGTTAACCACTGTTCCTAACAATTATTAGTTATTAGTTATTACCTAACCGTTATTAGTTATTAGTTGCAGCTAATAAAAATATAGCACACTTTACCTTTGTTTACCAATTTCTTTCTTTCTATGCTGCAGGCTTTATTCACACTTTCACAAAAACCAGGCGCCGTTACGAAGCAATGTTTGTTCAGATTCCACAACAAAAAAACTAAATATCACTAAACAAACTCTAAGAAATATCAAATATGAAATTCTAAGTTACGAGTGACCAGTTTACGTTACGTTAATATAATCTCAATGATGTCGAGGGAGAGAGAGAGAGAGAGAGAGAGGGAGATCTAACCGCCTCGAGGTTCTATGATATAATGAAATCTCTTCCTTTACGGAAGCTGGACAGGGCAGATGTCAAAAACGTTCTTGGCACAAATGCTTCCAGTAGCTTCGAAATCTGACGCAATCTTCATAAAGAAATGTGCAATCTCCACCTGGCTTTGATCAAAGACATACACGTACAAGACAAGTCTGCTCAACAGTCACGTACCCGACTGAAACGGAGGTTGAGCGATAATTAGAATTGACATGTTTTGATAACAACGCAAGACTCGAGCTCGCTATCAAACGTGTTGATAGAATAGGAAAGCAAACGGATCTCGCAGACCCTCTAATCTTAAAGTGTTGACATAAAAGGGGAAACAATCATAGCTTCGAAAAGACAAAGAAAATCTCTCTCTTTTTACATTCTACGTCATATATATATTCTTTTATTATGTAATGCGAAATCTGAACACACATTTAAAACATCCTATCTAGGAATCTGAAAAAATGTTACACAATCTACATGACATTTCAAAGAGGGGAAACATGCATTTCGAAAGTAGCAATATATAATAATATATATATGTGTATATATATATATATACATACATTTATTCAAAGGAATATATAATGTGTGTGTGAACAGTAAGTGTTCATTTGGTTTGAATATATCTTATTTTAGGTTTGCACATTCAAAATTAGTTAAAATCATAATGCTTCTGGGTTTTTTTATATCAATAGACAAACAACTTTATCATTTTATGAATTTCCCCTTACATCTCTACATAGAATTTCTATCATCCAACAACATTAACTGTCGCATTAATTTTAGTATTCGATGTGGGATGAAGGCCTCAAGAGGAATGAATACATTATCTCCATCTTATTTTCCTCAGCGCCAAAAGCATCAGAAATATAAAAGCGGGGTTATGACGAAACCTCCTTCAGTCCTGCACCGTTAAAAGGTAGTAGTTCTTAGTCCAAACAATGTCGGAGGAAAATAAAAGTGTGTTTATTGCAGCGTTTTTCTTTTTTTATTTATTTATTTATTTTTTTTTTTTTTTTTTTTTTTTTGTCATGCCCGGCTGAGGGTAAGAACGGCATCTACGTCTCGATCGCAGTGAAATCTTTCAGAAACGTCCAAATATTAACTAACTCAGCGTAAACAGGGAGCATTTCAGCCTCGTTTTCGTTAAGTCTGTGAATTTTCTGAGCTGTGATGGATTGGACATGACTTCCATCCAGCGTGTTTCTTTTTGTGAGACGCTTGAAGGTAGATGGAAATATAATATTTTTCATGAGAATGTCATCGACGTCCTCTGTCTCCCGTCTAGATAACGGATCGAAGACAATACATTGTCCATAGCTAAGCTTCTATTCCAGTCGTCTATAGGCTCTGCATCTCCTCCTTCATAGATTAAGCTGGCATAAGCCAGCAGGGGCTTTCGCTCTTAAGGCAGTCCTCGGTAAAAACTCAGCTCCTGTCCTCTTCAATTGTCTGTATTACGCAACACTAAGTTAGTTTTGCTTCACCGATTGAAACATCGCAGTTACTGGACTGTCTCATTTGCGATGTTTTCCAGTTATTTTCTGCTGGATGAGGACCATGTAACTCATGTTCTCAATGCTGGCATGTGCCGTAACCTCCGTGTTATGGCCTTCTGCTGTGTTAGGTCAGAGTTCCAATGCTTATGGATGTGAACGATCATATTTTCCTCTGCCTATGTCGCTCAATTCAGTTATTCATTATTCTTATTTTCTATTAACCATTTATATTTAACATTATTTGTTGCTGATTACACACACACACAAGAGCTCACACACAAACACACACTGACATGTGTAAGCATTTCAGTTTCTACCAAAGTTCTCTCTCAAGACTTTATTTACCTTACTACAATGAATTCCGCTGTTAAATTTTCATAATATCATTCCTTGCCAGACACCAGAAGTTTTTGTGTTCCTACACTGGAAGGTTCCATTGTTACACCTCTTGGGATTCCCCTATCAATAATTGTAATTTGCAATATTCTAATATCACTGAAACATGAAGAATTTGATTTTTAAGCGGTAGTATTATCTCCACCTTTTCTTCTTTCTATACTTTCAGACCCTCTGGATTTAACCTATAAGAGACACCTTTAATAGTACTATACATTGCTGCTACCACATCTGACGTTTGGCTACGCCTGGAAATTGGTTCTGCCAAATCTGTTCGTGGTGCGTAAGATCTGAATACTGACTTACACTCTTCAAAATGTTATAGTTCTAAGTTCATAATACAGCTATGACAACAGATGTTTACAGTTAAGGATTCCTCCAGTCCTCTGGTTTTACCAGTCAAATCTGAATTTCATGACAACGAGTATACAGCAATGATGCTTCTCCATTCTGCTTCGTATAGTGAAACTTTAACTAGTTTTATTTTCAATTTGCTTTCAAAGAATTTTTGCTAACCTTAATATCTATTTAATGAAACCTACTCTGCAAACATAATACAGGGTGTTTCGAAATCACAGCCCCCCTCTACAGCATAAACTAAAATTGATATGGACAAAAACAAAAGTAATTCAGAATAGGTATTTATTTAAGTTTCTCTCCGAGTATTTAATATTTTGTGTTGCCTCCATCTGTCTGTACCACAACCTGCATTCTTGATGGGTATGATTTCAGCAAATTGCAAAAAAGCTGAGACTCAAACTCCATTTCCCTGAGCACTTCAGGTCACCTCTCTTCGCAGGTCGTCGAGGCTTTGTATACCATCATAGTTCACTGTGTGCGCTTCAACACGATCCTTTAAGATACTAACAATGTTTTCACACACATTAAGGTCAGGGGAGCTACCTGGAAATTCACTTGACAAGAAGAAATCGATACCACTGTTTCGAAGCAGCTCCTGTGTCTGAAGAGCCTTGAAACATGGTGCCTTATCGTGCAAAAATGTGACTTCTTCAACAGATAACACATTTTCAGGATCTTTGAGGAAAGGAAATACTCTACCAGTAAGCACAGTTTCTCTGAAGTATTCGCCATTCCATGACTGTCCTTTTTCTTTGATGATCCACAGAGAAAAATTCCCAAATATTCAGGAAATTTCACAACTTGGTGATTGCGTACGTCATCGCTGATATTATCCAACTTCGCAGCCCAAATTATGTAACTTTTATTATTTGGCTTCCTGACTGTGTAAATGAAGAATTCATCTGATGCGGCAACATGGAGAAAGTCAGCTTCATCCCAATCTTTAAGAAATGAACCACAAAACCATGCACGGTCTTTTCTCTGTTGCTAAGTAATGTTGGACTTGATACCAGATTTTTTCAACTCACGATATACAGCTCTATAACTTCTCTTCTTTCCCCCTTTTTGTTTCTAGTTCAAGCGCCAATTTATGTAAAGACTTTCTTGGTCTACCCACTGCCTCAGCTATGATGTCTTTTGACTCCTGAGAAAGGACTTCAGGCCGTCCAAGATTGTCACTCTTTTTGTGATGATAGTCATATGGATTTTTGTTCCAGTTTCTTTTAACAAAGGATTCATCTCTTTTAATGTATTTAGCTATCCAGGAACGTGAAACGAAGGCCTCTCTGAAGGTTATAGCCCCGGATTCGGTCAATCCATCTGATTTCTCCGAGTCGTTAGCCATAGCTGTATTTAACTCCGTCACTCAGTCTGAAAATACAAGAGATGAAAATGGAAAATAGCTTAATAGAAACTCGAGATAATGTACTTGGAAATAGGCTATGGCAGAAAACTTCATAACTTTCCATTTGTTCTGAGGAGGGGGGGGGGGCGCCTCTAATTTCGAAACACCCAGTACTGTTATGTCTTTAACTATGATACTGTTGATGAACTATTCATCTATTCATACATTTCCACCAAGTTCCTTATTACTAAGAAACGTTACCACACTGAAAGGGAATTTGGGCTTATACAATATTTGGATTACAGTCATGAAAAATGAATAACCAAGCAGGAAAATGAAAAGTAAGGCTGTAATGGATGAACAACCTAACATATGCTATGAAAACGTAGACTGGCGTTCAGCGATTACTTGGAAAGCGAACGGAAATATTTGTGATCAATACCCAAGCCATAAATCTCGTAATTTATTCATACTGCATGTGTAAATGACACTTAATTAAATGATTTCCATCGCGAATTAATTTCAGTTAATTGAAAGTCAGTCGACGGTCAAAAAAGAGTTAATCACCGGAGCTTTTACTACACAGCCGTCGACTATAAAACATGCGAGTAATCAGGTGCTGGTTTTTATTAGCTTAATTCATCTATATGGTAATTGATACCATTTTCATAAACGCATTTCAAGCCGGTGATAAGTCAGAGACGTTTATATACTCATTTCCACCCATTTATATTATTATATATATTTATTATAATATCATAATGTCTTCTTGGAGAAACAAATCCACAGTATTGTATGGGTACTACATGTATTTAAAACTAAACCTCTACATATATTACTTAGAAATACAAAATCTTCATATCTTGAAAAATACACATATTTTAAAAATGAATCTCTAAATAGATTAAATTTTTAAATATACGTACTCATGCATAACTGTGGAGTTGTTTTCTCATTTCAATACTCATGCCGCTATGACTATTTTTTCATTGACGTTGTTGTTGTTGTTGTACAGGAGGAAACAACAGTTCTATCACAAAGATGCTAACATAATGAACTTAGCCATTTGAGAAACACTATGTTATTGGAAATTATAAACACTTACGTGATTTTTTTCACAATTACCAACTCGTTCCCACGTAATTCACTTAAGAGCACTGCTTAAATTATGTTTTACTTAATTCATTCCTTTTTATCATCCATTCTAGACTTAAGATTTCCTCCATTCGTTCTCTCTCAGAGTTCCATGATATTCCAGGGGTTAAAATAGGCCTATGTCGTCACCTGCTTTACCCTGTTTTATTACTACCATATATCGCTTCCTAAGTAAAGGAAAAAAGTTACGAATGGATAAGTGTACATGGTGTATTTACTCCTGTTCTCTGTTTGCGTTTATGAATTTGTGTAAACGCATAAACACACACGCACACACACACACACACACACACAACTCATACTATATATATATATATATATATATATATATATATGTATATATATATATATATATATATATATATATATATATATATATATACATATACAAGCGAAGAACAGTGACAGTTTTTTATTTTCACATGTCAAAATGAGCAGGTGCAGGAAAACAAGCAGATTTCATGAATAGTTGAATCCTACGTTTCGTGACCCCTAGTCACATCATCAGGGACAGCTATAAATTGAATTATCAGACATTTACGTGTTGTCAAAAAATAAAAAAGATGCATGAAAACATATGCACTAGATCATACTTAAAACTTTTTAAAAAATACACATGGAATTAAAATCACATAAAAATGAATCAGGTATTAGATAAAATCACATACACATAAAAGAAGGGAATTAAAAAATTATGAAAATTAAAAAGGAGGGGGGCGGGTGGGTGATTCTAAAAACTGCAAAATAAAACAGAAATGGAACAATAGCAATAATATTAAAAACATTAGGTAAAATAACAGACATACTTGCGGTACAAACACTAACCTTTCAAAGCTATGGCAAGCACTCGCTAAAACTTCACACAAACCTACAGACCAGAGAACCGAAAACATAAATAACTAAACTAGGCAATAAACAATGGAACAGACATAGTTTGGTGATTAAGAGAAGGAACTTTCAATTTAATATTTTGGCTCTCGAGTTTAAGCTTGGCCTATAATTTTGAAATGATCGTACTTAATAGGTCTTTTACAGTTTGTAGGCACGGTTTCTGATGTTAGACAATTCCGGGTTGGACATTCTGCAACCAGTGCGATAACTTATTCCAATATGGAAATCGGCTCTTACCTTGAGTAGACGTCGGGTCGAACCCACATAAATACCCGAATTACATCCGAGGCACTTATACTCATATACTACACCCGACGTTATCAGAGGACAGAGCCAATCTTTCACAGAAAACAATGAGCCAATAGTTCTGGGATTTTTTGGAATAAGTTTCAGGCTGATGGCTACAATGTGTTTGTGGATTATCTTGATAATTTGGTTCTGAAAATTATGGTTATTCGGTAAATATGGAAAGCTGGCATACATAGGAAGTTTAGGGACGTCGTAAGTTGGAAAGGGAGGGGAAAATTTACTATCAAGGACCTGGTGAATAATTTTGTAAATAAGTTTGGTTGGGAAACAATTTTCATTAAAATACTGGAATAAAAATACAATTTCACGGTGAAAAGCAGCACAATTAGAGATTAAATTAAAAGCTCTTTGTACAAGTGTATAAATGGGATTGACTTTAAAATTGAAAAAGCAAAAAGTAGGGGAAAAACCCCATTGTCCCTCAACACCTAGGTGCTAATCCCCAGGTAGTCGACTTTTCTACCTGGAGATAAGCACCTAGGTGTGAAATTTCACACCTTTTAATGAGGTGGTAATTACTAAAGGTGTGAAAATTGACCATAAAGGTGTGAATATAACAAATAGGTGTGAAATTTTACAGGTTCCCACGGTCATGTCGGCGCCCTGCAAAACTCTACGGGGACGAAAACCATGATTTCAACCCTGACACTCCCAACAAACACCTCACACTCTATGGGAGGTAAAAACCCTGATTTCAACCCTAACCCCCAAAGCTCCTCATAGTCTACAGAGGTAAAAAACCCTGCCCCCGTTTCAACCTTGACTAATCCGAGTTCCGCTTTACATGACTCATTATACAATTTGTGAGTTTTTGGGAAATTACTCAAGTCCTTTATGATATGTGTGTATAGATGCATAATATTCCATGCATAAAGAGGTTAAATGGTAAATCAGATTACATATGGAATTGTTTTTATTTTTGTAACAAAAGTCATACACAAATACATGCGGGATGATATACATGAATTAATATTCCATACAAAGTCATACAAGAATACACTAGAGTAGGTGTACAAACGAATACACGGACATGATATACATACGTTTTCGAAAATAATACTTCATCGAGACACATTGCTAGTATATATGACACACATCCACCCCAGTTTCCCAATCGTATGTGAAAGACAATTCATCTAATACATACAGTATGTGCATGTCACTAACGGTTGTATACAACTTACCATTACCCTCAAGGTTAGTATAATTATTATCAATATCATCACAAACCTCCTTTCTATTCATAAACCACTTTCGAAGCCATGGCGAGAGTGTGCGTCTTAATAGTCCAATGATTCAAGAGTTAAAAAGCCACCGAATCCCGCAGTCGAGCTTCCCCATCCCCCCCCCCCCCACCCCCCGCCCCGTATGAGTCATTAAAGATGCTCCCTTTTATCACAACCACTGATTAAACAAGTTGTATCATGCTACCCTCCAAGACTCCCACCTGAAGATATGAATCACGCTAAAGCCCCACCCACTTTCGAACTGTTATCTTTCTCTCTCTCTCTCTTTCCAGCTACGCTTCGTGACATTCAGCATCTTGAATTTGCTTCTTTTCCTCTGTTTCCCCGGCTCACAGTGCGTACGTCCTCCCTGACTTTGATAAACTTTATTATTTGCTTTTTACTCAGTATAGTGACTCACATTCAGGTGGTTTGTAGTTACATACCCATGCCCTTGATAAGATTTATTTTTGGTTTCGAGTAGGACACTTCCCGTCACCAGTATATATTTCTCTACTTTTTTCCTGAAAGTCGCTTCCAAATTTATTGCATTAGAAGAATACTTGCAATCCCCTCCACTTTAAACATTCGTTATAAGTTATGACTCTTCTTACTACCCGACTTCCAATCTGAACATTTCGTCTTTGGAAATATTATAGATAATATCTCGTTACCCACCGATCACTCCTGTGTAAATGGTGTACTGATAAAACCTCTTTCATTCCCGATAGTATATTTCTTATTATTCCACGGAGACTGGCGCAGTGTACAAAAAAACGGAACGCAAAGTCCGCACTTATACGAAATATCCGGTTGTATCTGTCTTTTAACTTCGTAAACGGTATATTCAGAATGATTACGCAGAAATCTGAAAAATCCTTGTGATTAAAATTCAGGCTCGATAGCGTAACTGTCAAAGAAGATAATCAAATTTCTGGGTTACCTTTCCACATAGAAATATAACCCGAAGATGACTCTAAAGTGTTAGATATAAAGAATAAAGGTTTATTTCTACTTATATAAACCCGCCTACATCATCTAAGGTGAATATTCCTAAATATCTAATTAACGGCCCTAACGTGTCATTTAAAGATATTTCTAATTCTCTACCCAGTGACCTATATTATTAATACCCGAAGATGACTCTAGAGTGTTAGATGTAAAGACTAAAGGTTCATTTCTACTTAACGGTAATATAAACTCTCCTACATCATCTGAAGCGAATATTCCTAAATATCTAATTAAAGGCCCATAACGTGTATTTTAAAGATATTTTTAATTCTCTTGTATCCATCCATTTCACCCTCTAACGTCGCACTGAATTATCCTATCTGAGTCAATTGTTATCCTTGGAAATTTCGACCAGTAGCGAATCCTTCACATCCTCGGTCGTGAAACTAAAACAGAAAATATCTCCCCTTTTAAAAGCATTGTAAGTGATCATGTTTTCATGCCCGGCCTCGATTGCTTTCTGCGTCTCGTAAGATAATTACGTCATTCTACTGGGGAATGTACTCTTGAATATTATATATAGTGTCCCCGTTAATAGTGATACATATATTTACTTAACTCGCAGTGTTCGAAATATAACCCATTCCTGGCATATTCTCCAGAAAAATCAAATAGGTGTGAAATTTCACAGGTTTCCCATGGTCGTGTCGGCACAGCCCAAATCTCTATGGAGTGATTATGTTTTCATTAGAATGTGATGGGAGCAGTTGAGACTGATATATCTACTGAATTTACCCGAATGGAATACATTCTGCATTATGAACACGTCTGAGAATGACGAATGCCGTTCAGCAGTTAACGCCTCTGTCATTGAGAGTGTATAACAGTCCCATGTCAGTCGTCCCTCGATCTATATATTCAAAGGGGTTTAATAATTCTTTACTAATCCTGATCTTGTTCCCTATAGGCGAGTACTTCTGTAATGGATGTTCATTCACCCCGCAGTGTAGTACTATATTATAGAATTTTTTTTCATACTCTTCAATTATTTTCTGGCAAATCACACTTTTTCCCGAGTTGCTGCTATGATAATTCGGGACGGATATGCGAACAGATCTATCGCTTCTGCGAAGGAACGAGTTGCTTGCATCTCAAAGGTTCCGATGATGACATTATTCATACGAAGGGAAAGAATGTGTAAAATAAAGGAAGCAAATATTTTATTCACTTAGAATAGACGTTACAAACAAATACATTTTATATACACTGAATAGTCATATCGTAATAAATTTCTTATTTACATAGAACACACAGGTGTGGAGATACAGGGTGTAAAAAGTAGTTAGCAAATATTGTATTTCAAAGGTTCTCGAATCGGAAACATTTTTCGGGGGGTATCACGTTTGAACATGGATGAAGGTAGGGAATTCTATAACAAGCAGGTGAGGGAATACCTAAACGACAGAAATATAAAATTATATAGTGTACATCCGAGAGAAATTAAAGCGGCGATAGCTGAAAGAGTTATCAGGACACTTAAAAGTAAAATCTGTAGTTACTGAACTCACAACAATACAAATAAATACGTTAATGTGCTGCATGACATCGCTACCAGCTATAATAATACGCCACACAGAGGATTAGGAGGTGAGCAGACCTCGAATCGCATTCACGCGCATTAGTAGACTGAGAGGATATAAGCCGCCGTTTTTTCAGGATATATACAATAAGAAAAAATGGATCACCGCGGAAAGAACCCGTCAGTTAGCTTTTTGAAGGTTGGTAGTATAGTCCATATAGCAGATGAGGACAGGACTGTATTCTTCAGGAAGGGATGTACCGCGCAGGACACTTACGGATTATTCTAAAAAAATATATTAATAATAATAAAATAAAATAAAAAAATCTTAAAAATAAATAAATAAATTGGGAAGTTGACAAGGAACAGAATCCTACAGTATATTATTTAGAGAACTTGCAAAGGGGAGACTATTAAACGGACAAAGGGGAAAGACCCTATTAAAGGAACTTTTATAAAGAAGGGTTAATCCCCGCCGACCTCCCGCACCTCTACGACATAGGACGTAGTACTACATCAAGCGGAGAGAGTACCCAAAACGATTAAATTCCTGGTTGGATGAATCTCAGCTTGTTCAGGTATGAGCCATCCTATTAAAAAAGCGTTAATATTTCCATCTACTCCCGAGAATAACTTATGAAAGGTAGATGAAAGAAAGAAAGAGGTGCAGGAGAAGGGAGATCAGAAGTGATCGGAAATAACGTTAGTAATAGTAAAGACGGTGGTAATGGTAATAGTAATAACGGTAATATGAGCGTAAGGAGTGACACTCGCAAACCGATTCGTCTCAGCATTTACAACACAGGAGATTGACGTAAAGTTCCAACATCGGTTTAAATCAGTTATACCTCCTCCTCCTCCTCCTCCTCCTCCTCCAGCTGGTAAAGCGAAGAGAGCTGTTATACCGTTATGCGGGATTAAGCAACGTGCCATTACGCCACTGGCATAATCGAATATCTACGAGACTCGGTAGAAAAATTGACTACCTGGAGATTAGCACCTAGGGATCTTATCTGGGTTGCCCAAATTCCATAAACAAGGTATTCCTCTTCGCCACCATCCTGGCCTCTTTTAACTCTCCCAACTATAAACTTGCTATATTCTTGGTACCGTTATTGGAGCCCTTGACTCGTAACCAATATTCTTTAAAGAATTCTGAAGATTTTAAAAGAGAATTCTCTCACAAGACTCAGACTTATATGTGTCCAGTGTAGAAGTTGAATCACTATTCACGAATGTACCTGTGAGAGAAACCATTAATCTAATTTTGGACAAGTTATTTCCACAACCCGACTCCATTTATTGTAGTTTTAACATTGATTCTTTTAGAACCCTTTTAGAATTAGCTGTTCTGGACACGGCTTTTGTTTTTAATAATAATTTATACAAACAGGTGGATGGGATGGCAATGAGGTCGCCTCTGGGCCCAAGTTTTGCTAATATGTTTAGGTGCTCCCTGGAGGAGCACATTATGGAAGATTGCCCTTTATCCTTCCATCCCCTATTTTATTCATGGTATATAGACGACACCTTTGTCCTGTTTAAAAATGAGAATGATGCAGAGAGGTTTTTACATTTTGCCAGTCAGTTTCACAGCAACATCAAGTTTACCCTGGAAAAGGAATGTAAGGGTAAGCTAGCTTTTTTGGGTGTTTTAGTCTCAAAAGAGCACGATCATTTCCATACCACTATTTATAGGAAGAAGACATTTACGGGTCTTGGCTCCAATTTTTATAGTTTTTGCTTTTTCAATTTTAAAGTCAATGCCATTTATACGCTTGTACATAGAGCTTTTAATTTAATCTCTAATTGGGCTACTTTTCACCTTGAAATTGTATTTTTATTTCAGTATTTTAATGAAAATTGTTTCCCAACCAAACTTATTTACAAAATTATTCACCAGGTCCTTGATAGTAAATATTCCCCTCCCATTCCAACTTACGACGTCCCTGAACTTCTTATGTATGCCAGCTTTCCATATTTACCGAATAACCATAATTTTCAGAACCAAATTATCAAGATAATCCACAAACACATTGGAGCCATCAGCCTGAAACTTATTCCAAAAAGTCCCAGAACTATTGGCTCATTGTTTTCTGTGAAAGATCGGCTCTGTCCTCTGATGACGTCGGGTGTAGTATATGAGTATAGGTGCCTCGGATGTAATTCGGGTATTTATGTGGGTTCGACAAGACGTCTACTCAAGGTAAAAGCCGATTCCTATGTTGGAATAAGTTATCGCACTGGTTGCAGAATGTCCAACCCGGAATTGTCTAACATCAGAAACCATGCCTACAACTGTAAAACACCTATTAAGTACGATCATTTTAAAATTATAGGCCAAGCAAAAGAAACATCAGAATTGCTTAAACTCGAGAGCCTAAATATTAAATTGAAAGTTCCTTCTCTTAATCACAAAACTATGTCTGTTCCATTGTTTATTGCCTAGTTTAGTTATGTTTTAGGTTCTCTGGTCTGTAGGTTTGTGTGAATTTTTGGCGAGTGCTTTGCCATTGCTTTGAAAGGTTAGTGTTTGTACCGCAAGTATGTCTGTTATTTTACTTAATATTTTTATTATTATTGCTATTGATCCATTTCTGTTTTATTTTGCAGATTTTAGAATCGCCCACCTGCCCCCCTCCTTTTTAATTTTTCATAATTTTTTAATTCCCTTCTTTTATGTGTATGTGATTTTATCTAATACCTGATTCATTTTTATGTGATTTTAATTCCATGCATATTTTTTAAAAGTTTTAAGTATGATCTAGTGCATACGTTTTCATGCATCTTTTTAATGTTTTGACAACACGCGAATGTCTGATAATTCAATTTATAGCTGTCCCTGATGATGTGACTAGGGGTCACGAAACGTAGGATTCAACTATTCATGAAATCTGCTTGTTTTCCTGCACCCGCTCCGTTTAATATATATATATATATATATATATAGATATATATATATATATATATATATGTATATATATATATATATATATATATAATATATATATATATATATATACTGAAGATTGGGGCATTTTGAACGCCGCAGATTCAGCAGGAATAAAATAGTAAACAACCATCGTAGCATCGTATTAATTTATTAGCCAAATTTTCGAGACCTCGTGTCTCATCATCAGGGCTGTAAAATTATAAAGAATTGAAATTATAAATGGTCTCGGTTAAAAAAAAACTCAAAAACAAAGTCTGAGACATGGAACTTAATCTAAAAAAAGAAAGAACAAAAAACTAAAGAAAATTCTGAAAATACTGAAAACCTAATAGTGGAAGAGGTCTGGCTGTTTAGGGAAGGAACAAGCTAGATTCCAGGATGGAGAGAGAGTGGTCATTTGGTGCTTGGGCGATAGTATTAAAATCTTCTTAAGAAAATTGTCTTGCATTTCTTAGAAAAATCTTTTGTTTAAATATATATATATATATATATATATATATATATATAATATATATATATATATATATATAATATATATACATATATATATATGTGTGTGTGTGTGTGTCAGTGCTTGTGTGTGGTTGTGTCTCCACGAATATATATATATATATATATATATATATATATATATATATATATATATATATATATATATATATATATGTTTATACATATATATTATATATATATACACGTGTATATATATATATATATATGTATATATATGCACGTATATATATATATATATAATATATATATTACATAATATTATATATATACATGTATATTTGTGTGTGCCCTAGTATAGTCATGTAAATATTTTTCCACTGAACGCCTCGGAAAAGAAGGAGGCCAAATTTATGTACATTGTTGGAAGGAAAAGAGGAGTTCTGAAAGAAAGCAAGACGAAATGAGATGCTCACTTGCCCGTTTCAGGTGAAGAGAGAGACAATTGCCCATTTCAGCCAAAGAGAGAGACCACGTTGGAACTAAAACGGTTTGCAGCTGGAAGAAGCAGGCATAAAGAACCTGCTTATTTCAGACGGAATTTTTTTTAAGTATTTCAAGAATTTTAAAAACTGATAAGGATAAACAGAGGTCTTATTTCTTAAGTATACTGGCGTCATTAAATTTACGATTATACCGAAAGTTGTCCACTATCCCAAAAATGTGTAAACTTAACTATGGTCTACTTTGAAGTTACTTATGAGAAGGAAGGCTGTAGATGAGTGGAGATCTGTGGAAGATAAAGTACAGGCAAGTCGCATAGGCCCTTTGCACCACGTGACGTTGGAGGCGATGATATTATATAATGAGTGATGATCTGGTGACTGAAATTCAGTAAAATATCAAAAGCATAGAAAATACAATAACTACCTCCTTGTAATAGACAAAATAATCAATCAGGATTGTGTTAATACCCAGAAAAGGGTGAGTAAAGTCAATAATGTTCTTAAGCCTCGGAACAAAAAAAAAAAAAAAAAAAAAAGTTCGCAGGACAAGGAAATCTCAGAAGAAATTGAATTAACCTTTTGCATTATATAGGTATGAGGTCAAATATAGACGAGAAAGATCAAATTTAACCTTATTCTACAGACTCTTGATTTAAATGGTAATTGGAATCCAGATTTGATAGAGGACATCAATCAGTGTTCGGAGGACATAGGGCACCGATTTTAGAAAGACTAAAGAATTAGCATATGGGAAGGTTAAAAACTATTGGGGCTTTCTTGTGGGTTTTAGAGGAGCTGTGGAAATGGCTCGTAAATGGACGTCTTGAGGATTTTGTAAAGAGGGAGAGATGTTTTTTAAAAGGTAGTTCCCTTTGGTATATATATTTTCCTTTTATCCAATTTCTAGACAGTAGTTTTTGCGTTTTAATAGCTGTACATGAATGCTCTTCACACTTTTTTCAAATACCTTTCTATCTTTTTGGAGGGACAGAGGAAGGTGAGGTGGGTTAATAGGGCGTGGATAGCGTAGGCAGTCGTATGACTCTAAAATCATGTCTATGCATGCCTCTCTCTCTCTATGCAAGACCTATGACTATTAAATCAAATATATCCCTACATCTCCCTACCGACGACGTAAACCGGGTTTCGGGGGACGTGGAATGAAATGCGTATATATATATATATATATATTATATATATATATATATATATATATATATATATATTAATATATGTATGTATATATATATATATATATTGAGAAAGCACTTATTCAAGCATGAGTGCAAAATAGAAACAATCCAGATAAAAAGCACATTGAAATGGCAGTGGCTGAAATGAAAACTTTTGTAAGAGAAAGAAAACGAATCAAAGGGAAAGAGCTTTTAGTCGATGGAGGGAGCGGGAGGCAAATTCCCAAGATGTATACTAGTATTGCACTAGCCCTTGTTTCTTCTTGCTATGCCCTTAGGTTAGTGTAGGTTATGAAAGGTATAATGAGGTTATTTTCAAGGAGATTCTATGGTTAGTTTTAAAGGTATGGCGTCCCGCTTTTTCAGGGAAGGTCCAGTACTCGGTTACAGTTCGGAAATAATATCTGTAACCGACAAACTACGAGAACAGGATGCATTCGACGTGTATCCTGGTGTGTTATTGGGAGCGGCATCTCTTCCTTCCTTCCTTCCTTCCTTCGTCTGCAAAGTCTTCTTTTCCTCCTTTCCAATCCTTCCCTTTGTTGATGTTCCAATGACCAATTCGCCCCTTTGGGGTGCGTCGTTTTTCTGCGAGTTCCATTGAGTCGTTTCGTCCTCCTGTGTAGTCTGTCTTTTGTTTACCTCTTCAGTGAAACGCGCACTCTACTGCTCTCTCTCTCTCTCTCTCTCTCTCTCTCTCTGTATGTTTATTTATATATAAAGGTAAAAGCCAAAGAAGAGAGCGAAACAAAGGGGTACTGCGAGGCCTTTCAACTTAATGTCCTTTACTTACCAGGCTAACAATTATAAGAAGATAAGGTTACAAAGAAAGGTCGTATAAATGACAGATGGGAATTATAAAGGCAAATATGTAGTACCCAGAATCCAATCCAACTGGAGAATTAGTAACCTTTCCAAAACAGGGGTACAATTTAAGAGGTTTACAAAAGGTTAAGACTAACTGTTCAGAGGCAGGAACAAGACAATTAAGAGATTATACAGGGCGGTAACTGACCACACAAAATTTCATCTTGGTAAACAATAAAACCTTTTTCGCAAGGTAAACTTGTTCACAAAAAATATATTAAACATACATAAAAAAAGAAAGTATCTCTAAGGTAACTAATTTGCAATTAAGTCTGTGATTTTATCATTAAGATTGTTCTTAAACATGTTACTTATACAACGGTCAAGATAATACAAGCCAGAGCTAATATTAAAATTACAATGGGAAGTAAGTTATATAATAGCAGATTCTAAAAGATTTTGTGACAAGACATCTTTTGAACTTGCAATTACTTAACTGCCATTCCAGATTATTCTGTGCTCGTTTTCTCTTAAATGGATGAACATTGCATTGGATGTTTGCCCAGTTTTGACAGAATACTTATGCTGTTTATTTCTTACTTCTAAATCCTTACTAGATTGGCCGATATGAAATGAGTGGCAATCCAAACATGGAATTTTATATATTATTATGCTGTTGCTTTCCTTGGGGCTATTTCTTTTAGTGTGTTATAAAAAAACGAGGTTGACCTCAAAAGATTTTAACAATGATTGTATGGTTTCAAAACTGCTAAAATAAGGCAGGCTAAGAATGTTTTTAGATGTATCTTCTCTTGTTACTTACACAATAAAACTTTTTGTGGGATTTATTATAGCGAATATCTAATACATGGGAAAGATAACATAAATCTGTCCCAATTTTCTTATGTATTAAATTTCTTGATCCAAATATTGGGGACTGTCAATGCACAATGCTTGTAAAAGAAAAAATACTGATATTTTGATATTAAGATGGTGGCCTGAATAAAAATGGACATAAGTTAAGTTGTTGGTTGGTTTCCTATAGATACTGAATTTTGATTGAAAAGGTTCTCTGTGTATTAAAATTTCTAAAAAAGGGAGGCAATTGTCTTTTCCAAATTCTTAAATCAACTTAATTGATGGTGCTTCGTTATTCTTATTAGAGAGTACATCATTTACATCAATACCAGCAGGTAAAACAGCTAAAATATCGTCAACACATCTGTACCACTTTAAAGGAACATAAATGATATTAGGTAAATAGCGTTTTTCAAAGAATTCCATGTACAAGTTTGAGAGGAGTGGTGATAAAGGGTTGCCCATTGCCATACCAAATATTTAATGATAAAATTCACCATTGCATATGAGCTTACAATCGTAAATTATAACCTAGTGAGTGAAGTAATATGACTTACAGGTAGTGGTAATTCATGCTTGGTTAGTTCGTTACTAAGATACTCTAAAATCGAATCAACTAAATCTAGAGAATTATGTGAGAACCGGAAATAGTTCCAAGCAACGGGGACAACAGCTTGGTGATATATTTCGAAAGTTTATATGATATTGAGCGAACAGTACTGATAATTATAGGCCGCATAAGATTGTTTTCTTTGTGCGTTTATGACTGATCCATACAAGTAAGGTAGAAAAGCAAATTCAGCTAACAGTTAACCTGGTAATTCTTTTTTATCTTTAAGGATTTTTTTGTTTTCACTGTGCTATCGAAGTTTTTTGACTTGGTCAAGGGGATTTTTTGTCAGTTTTTTATAAGTCGTATCATCATTCAGTAGGACTTGCATATGTATTCAGCTTTATCTAAAATTACTATATTGTTAAAGTTATCGGCTGTTATGAGGATTGTATTGTCTTTGTTAAGATCGGTCAAACTTTTCTCATAGCGAACAAGGAAGTTGCTTTTATGGCTAATATTGGCAGCTCCATAAACAATACCTTTGATTATGTCAACATGATTTTGAGGAAGATCACTATTTTTTCCGAATTTACTTAGGGATGATGCAATCATTAAAGCAGATGGTGTATTCGATATAAAGAAAGATAAACTATGTCCAAGAGCACTCACAACATTTTCACTTACTTCTTTACTTGATAAGTTTACAACACAATCATGACGTGCACTATTAGTCCAAACACTGCTATCAATGACTTTTGAGTTTTCTGTTAAGTTTCCATTTTGGGGCATCCGAAGTCCTACGAAGTTTTTCGTGAATTTCTTGTCGCAGCAAGCCCTTCCAATCAGCCGGGATAAAATGATTGAATTAAGAACATTCTTAGCTTGCTTTATTTTAGCAGCTTTGAAACCATAAAATCACTGTTAAAATCTTTTAAGGTCAACCTCGTTTTATATCGGCAAATCTATAGCAAGGATTTAGAAGTAACGTAACTTCTTCCCTTTGTAATCACTCAGTAAAGTACCTGTTTCCCTTAAGTGTTTATTAACGTCAGATTAATGTTTGTGAGAGCGAGTATTTGGTCCTCTATCACATGTGCAATGCACCCTCGCTCATATCGAAACCATTCTTGTTACAGATGTGCTATTTGTGTTGCTGGTGGATTCTGGACTATCACCTCATGTTGCTCCGGATTTCGCCCGTCTTCTGTGTTCCCTACATACCACGTGGCCGGATGCCTGACCACTAGTTCATCTCGTTCAAGACCTATTAATGTAAAAGAACAGACAGACAGAGAATGAATGCCCACGCCTGTGTGTGTGTGTGAGAGAGAGAGAGCAGTAGAGTGCGCGTTTCACAGAAGGTAGACAAAAGACAGACTATACGCGAGGACGAAACGACTCAATGGAGCTCGCAGAAAAACGAAGCGCCCCAAAGGGGCGAATTGGTCATTGGAACATCAACAAAGGAGGCATCGATTCTGAGGGAAGGATTGGAAAGGTGGAAAAGAAGACTGTGCAGACGAAGGGAGGAAGGAAGGAAGAAAGAGATGCCGCTCCAAATAACACACCAGGATACACGTCGGATGCATCCTGTTCTCGTAGTTTTGTCAGTAACAGATAGGTTCCCGCTTTTTCCGTCAGCTAAAATCTCTTTCCCTTTGATTCGTTTCCTTTTTCTTAGAAATTTTATCGTTTCCGCTGATGCCACCTCGATGTAGTACCGCCTTAGTTATAATTGCCCTTTAAGATGTACAAATAATTTCTATGTCATGGTTCAGATACTTTGATTTGGTTTTGTAAAGTACATCCAGTGTCCTCTCCCCTGAATCACAACTGTATGAATATGAATTCATGCAGATTGTAATTATATTTATACTGTAATTAAATAAATAGTTTCTCTTATAAGATCTGTAAGTTGCCTCATAGGTTCAAATATGCCTTAAAAATGTCTGTAGGTCAGTGCAGGAAGCCTGTTGTTAATAAATGTGACGTGTGAGACTCGGAACTGATTTTTGTGAATTTTGTGTTTAAGATTTCCTGACAAGAACAAAGAGCGAGAGAGACCGCTACCTTACTTGGGTTAGAGACCGCAGAAAGGGATAAAAAGCCAAACTGTGGATCACACATATTGCAGCAAGCAGTTAGGGTCCCTGCAAAAATTACAGAACTCCTTAAGGGGGTAGGAGGGGGAATAGTGAAGTGTTACGAGTTACATAACATATTCAGATTTTTTCCTGATTCTTTCGAAAAGATGTAACTGTACAAGGACAAAAGAGAGATAGTAAAGATTCTGAAATAGACTTTCATTACATTTTAGTAATACTGACAAATTGTATTATAGTAGATATAATGAAATTTATCAAAAATTTAATTTTTATATTTAATTTATATCGGTGTCAATATCCCAGATGTTGTGACGCAGATATAATACACAATCAATCAACGTCAATTGCTAATTAGTATTAACAGACAGGAATAATATGACCAACTCATCAATTTTCTGGACTTAGAAAAATATAAAAAATTAAATCAACCCTCTTCTAAACTTAGGCATAGTCTACTTTGTGTATTATGATAAAGAAAAATACCGCAAACTCTCTCTCTCTCTCTCTCTGATAAGTTGCGTATATATATATATATATATATATATATATATATATATATATATATATATGTGTGTGTGTGTGTGTGTGTGTGTATATGTGTATATATATATATATTATATATATATATATATATATATATATATATATATATATACCGATACACTGTTTTTCTGCACTTGTTATTGCAAAGCCTTAAACGTAAATGAAGGAACAAATGAAGAATTTTCTACCTTCGTGGGAGAGAGAGAGAGAGATTTCAGCAATTTATAACACCAAGAGAATCAAGACATTATTCAAATCTTTCAAAATCCTTCCTGATATATTTTGAGAAATCGAGATATCTCTCGTGATGTATAGACAATTAGAAACTCAACGAAGAATCGAGAGAGAGGAGAGTGTGTATGAACTGGGTATGGCCTTAGCAGATATGGATTCTGGCTTGAAGAAAGTATGGCCTTGTTAGGTCTCGGCAGCAGCTGTTGTTCGGACGTTGTTGTCCAGATGACCCGCGAAATACTGAGAGAAGTCTGGACGCAGGAATAGCCATCTTGCTTGCTGTAGCGGTCTACACACTGGTAAGGATGCGGATCTCTGATGATTGAGCTGAAGAGCCCAAGGAAAAGGAACTGGACGAGAGAATTGCGACCTTGCGAGACACCATCCAGTTCCAGAGAGATCAGCAGGTGAACTTGGACAGGATAAATCATCGTCAGTGCAGCAGAGGTCGACTACTAAGAAGAGATGCAGAAAGAGTTGGACAGACACTCATAAGGTGTCGCAACAGCAGGCCTGGCGAGAGAGAGCCCACTCGCTCTAAGCTGAAACGTTGTTTCTGAAAAAGGAGAACGATACAGAGGGAGAAACAACAGCTGGAAAACAAGATATTCAAGATCACAGAAAAAAATCAGCAGATGAAGTACAGCGCAAAGGAAATCGGGCAGAAAAACGATGCACTGTGTGAGAATATAGGAATCTGCCTGCGCAGTTGGCAGAGGCAATCTGCCAGCTTCAGAGGCCTGAGAAACTCCTACGACAGAAGGAGAAAGCCTGCAGCTCAGGACTGAAGAAGCATCGCAGGAGGCGAGGCTCATCCAGGTACAGAATGACGCGTCCGAGGTAGTTAAATCCGAGAGGAAAGACCTAGAGCTCAGGTTCCAGCGTCTGCTAAAGGAAATGGAAGACCTCACGAAGGAACAGCGTCGACTCAGTGTGAACTTCAGGTGGCGGAACTCAAGAGGATGAAAGGCTTCCCAAATCCTCACGAATCCCAATGGGAAAACGCCCTTCAAGACACACATGGAAGAGGACGAACGAATGAACACACGTCTCCGTCTGTCTCCAAGGAAGGAGGAAGACTTCGAAATCGAGAAGAGACTACTCGAAGCCTCTGTCATATTCTCAAACCAACGTCCAGCTTCAAGCGTCTTTTCCTCAGCCTCGACAAGAGAGTCTGCCATCAAACAGAAGGAATAGTAACAAGCTTTTGGAGGGAACCAAATGTCTGGTACATATAAGGAGCCCTCCAAAATGTGAAAACATCATAGTACAAGCTATCAGAGAACCGTCCACAAACCAGTTGTTCTTCAAAAGGAAGTTAAAAACATGTAACACAATGTCAAGAATGTCTAAATTCTAAATATATATATATATCAGAAATTCTGAATATATTAAATAAATTCAGTTTGTTTGGAGAGATAGAAGACCTCAAGTAGTGCAAGAATGGTCTAAATTCTAAATATATATATATATTCAGAAATTCTGAATATATATAAATTTAGTGTTGGAGTGATAGAAGACCTCAAGTAGTGCAAGAATGTCTAAATTCTAAATATATATATATTCAGAAATTCTGAATATATATAAATTCAGTGTTGGAGTGATAGAAGACCTCAAGGAGTGCCGTATTTTGGTGAGCAGTGCCAATGAGCAGAGGGAAGGCGCTCATTGCTGGCTAAACAAAAACCCTCTGCAATGATTTGGCCCTGTGATGACACCCCAGCAGTGAGGCTTAATGCTGGTAAAAGCGCAAAGAGAGAGAGAGAGAGAGAGATTAGGAAAAATTTCAGAAACAGATGGAAGAGATAGGCTACTTTTGCAGGTGGAGGACGGAATACCTCTGGAGGAGTTAAACAAGAATCCTGGGAATGCCACACACGGCATAATTGCTCACTCAGAAAAGCCAGAGGACAGGAGTCCCCAGGAAGCGAGAGGTCGAAAAGAACGCCCCTATAGATTCTCAGAAGAAATTCAGATGAAATTAGTTGCAGATACTGAAGAGGAGGAGGAGGGCTGAGAGAAAGCGGGAAAAGGATGCATGAAGGTCTGCAACGAAGAGGTACAGCGGTGTCGCCCCGCCAGGGCTGGCTCGGTGAGATCATGCCCTTCTTGCCCTGAAAGTGGCCCAAGTTCAAACAATCAGTACATAGTTAGAATAGTTCGAAAGCGATGAGGAGGGAAATTACGGTAATCACGCAAAGAAATCCAATATTGAATGAAATATATATGGACAGGGAGAGAGAGAGAGAGAGAGCTTTTATCCCTGTTTAGTTATTAATCTGACGGATATACTTGAGACCTTCTGCTTTAAGAAACATGTTACCATACATTTTTTGTAAAATAATTATTATGAAATCTTATCACATCGTATTGTTTTTTATCGTTATCACATTTTCTAAATAAAAATGGCTTAAATATTGTTGGAACTGACGAAAATATCCTTTTTAATTATCCTGTAAGCACCTATATTCTCTCTCTCTCTCTCTCTCTCTCTCCTCTCTCTCTCTCTCTCTCTCTCATTCTGCCATCCGTCTTATATCGCCTGGATTGTTATTTGGATGTGGCAAAGGATCACAAAACCGTAAATGGCATCAATTTTGCAAGGATATTATTTTATTAATTAATCTATGCTAAGAACACATTACTGGATATGCTAATCTAGTACTACAGGATTTGTATTTATGGCACAACTTAGTTGAGTGTCCAGTATTTGAGTGTGATGGGCCACTGCATTTCATTTCACATCATTTATTTTCACAAAGAGTTTCGGAAATAATATAATAAATATTCTATAATATGAGAAATATAGCAAATTGAAATACTTTCTATAAGTGGCCTACATAGTGGCGAGGGGCGGAGCCAAGAGGCCCATCACACTCAAATACTGGTAACTCAACTAAGTTATGCCACAAATACAAATCCTGTAGTACTAGATTAGCATATCCAGTAATGTGTTCTTAGCATAGATTAATTAATAAAATAATATCCTTGCAAAGTTGATGCATTGATGACTTATACAACCCACTGCTACAAAACCTGGTGTGTGACATCTTTGTGACCAGATTCGAATATTATTGGTAATACAGGTAATTATAGTCCAGTCAATCTAGGGCAAAAATAGACACAGCTTAGCACAAGTTGGTAGAGTAGCCATTTACGGTTTTGTGATCCCTGGCCACATCCAAATAACATATCGAACATCTACCATTATTTAAATAGTCAATCCAGGCGATATAAGACGGAGGACAGAATGAGAGAGAGAGAAAAAAAATACAGCTGCTTATAGGATAATGAAAAAGGATATTTTCGTCTGAATAATATTAATATGAATAGTCAGTTCCAACAATATTCAAGGTATTTTTATTTAGAAAATGTGATAACGATTAAAAACAATGCGGCGTGATAAGATTTCATGATAATTATTCTACAAAAAATATGATACATTTCTTAAAGCAGAAGGTCTCAAGTATATCCGTCAGTTTAATAACTAAACAGGAACAAAAGGTCTCTCTCTGTCCATATATATTTCATTCAATGATACATTTCTTTGTGTGATTATCGTAATTTCCTTCCTCCTCCCCTTCCAACCATTCTAACTATATAATGGTTGCTTGAACATGGGCCACTTTCAGGCAAGAAGGGCATGATCTCACCGAGCCAGGCCTGGCGGGACGACACTGCTTTTGTAACTGGCTGTACTTTCTATCTTGATTGTTTCTCTTTTTACTCTAATGGTTGGAGTAATGCTTTATTTGATTGTAGGATATTGTTGAATTACAGGGAAATTGTATCTAGTCCTTTTTTTTGGTATCTGATGAAGAAATGTTCGTGAGTAAGGGCTTATGTTCCAAGGTCTCTCTCTCTCTCTCTCTCTCTCTCTCTCTCTCTCTCTCTCTCTCTCTCTCCATCACAATTTCATCCTCTCATCCGTTCATCTTTAGTTTTTACAGAGACATCAGTGGGTTGAATCTCTTTCATCTGACAAGATTAAATATCAAATTGTTTACCATGTAGAAAGAAAAGATGGACTGCGATCAAACCAAATTTTGCGACTTCTCGAAGTCCATCATAATTTCTAAATAAAAGGAATCGTATTTTAAATCTGACATATCCGGCGAAGCGAAAATATGAGAAGAGTAAAGTGAATTTTTAACTACGATCCTCTCGTCCTTCAAACTTTAATGGAAATATCCACCAAGCAAAGCGCTGGGCGAGAAAAATCAAAGTGTTTTTACTGCACATATTGCGTCCTGCTTGGTTGAAGGGGGAATCAATTCAATGTTTAGATCAGGGGCCTAGCTAGATTGTTGGTGGGGAGCTTGGCTCACCCCCAACCCCCAACTTTTTTTTTTTATTTTGCTACAGTAAAGTAAAAAAAATTCCAAATATATTACTGATGCACTTTTTAATTGTTTCCTCACGTCTCCACAACGAAATATCATGCAATATCATAAGCAGTACCACAAACACAACTTGTGCTCAGCTGTGTCATGTGTATAGCCTCCCGATTTGTCTTTCCTTTCCATCGGGAAATATCCATAACGTCACTAAAATCCTTTTCTTTTCAATGTCTGGGCAGTTTAGCACAATCCAATTTTAGGAAATGTACTGAAGTTAAAAATGCGACGTTATCTCCCGTCATATTTCAGACCTTGAAAATTTTCCCGGAGTATTACACGAACCATTTCAAAATATTAATTTTCTTCTCTAAATAGATGGCTATCTGGTATACCTATAGGCCTATAACTGTCACTGGGGCTGTAAAAAATCGCCGGAACTCAAAAGACTCATGAAGCAGTTTACTTCCGATAAAAAAAGGTGGAGGGTGGGGAGGGGGACGGCGGATGAGAAGATAAACACATATAAGGAAAGTATTCAAATAAACAGAAATAAGTACAAGCTGCAAACAACTTTAGCTAAACACACACACACACAAACAACAATACATCAAAGGTTCTTACTAATAAACAAGTTATTTGTAATGGAAAAATTCGGTAAATATGAACATCGAGACAAATAATACGTTTGGCAGACACAGTATAAATGTAATAACCAGTTACCTACGAGCTAAAGAGAATAATATAAATAATATTGCTCACGGAAAGAAGACATGGAAAATAAAAGTGACCGTAAATATATATAAAGTGGAAAAGTGAAATAAAAGATGAAGAAATTCACGACAACACTTTCGGTTCGATACTTCTTTTTAGAGCAAGAACCAACTCATTACACCTAAATATAATAAAGAGATACCTGTTGTCCTTTTTGTGTAAATACAGAAGAGGATATTTTCATTTTCTTTTATATTGTTTTGCTTACAGGGAAGAATGTACTAGATCAATTGGCATTCAACAACCTTATGAAAAAAATGAAAATTATATTGTTGGAAAATTCTTATTTAGAAGAACATAATGAAATAAGAGATGAGACCTTAAAATATGTGGAAAAAAAGAATTAAAGAGCCTAACAATTAAAAATAACTCTTACGGTGAAGAGGTTCCGTTGTAAAGGCATTGCCTCGACCCATAACCAACCAGCGCTGTAAGTTTCAAAGGCATATCCCACCTACTACTACAACTACAACACTGTTTTTTTTCCATCTGTCCATCCGCCTGTGGTGGTCGCACATGGTAACACTGCGTCCCGGGCTTTAAATAGTTACACTATGTGTAAGTTTTTAGGAAAATAAAAGGATGTCTTGGTGTATATTTGCAACTGAAAAGTGTTTTAATAATTTACTGTATGCTAATTACACCGTTAATATATTCGAAATAGGATATTATTTAAAGCCCGGGACGCAGTGTTACCATGCGCAAACACCACAGGAGGATGGACAGATGGAAAAAACAGAGTATAATGACAGATTAATTTACACTATTCTTTTTGCTAATTGAGTTTACCCGATGGTGGAGCGTTTACTGTATCAGTTCTCAAAGACAATTTATTAAGAGTGACAAAAGTATTCTATTTGATTATGTATCATACAGTTAAACAATTATTTGATGTTTAAGCTTAGATTTTTAAAAATTTATTTTTCTGTTTAGTATCTTATATTAATTCAGATCATTTGGTAGATTTTCATTTACTTTAGATCCCAGGACATATTCTGATATAGTCTTTCTTCTTTCCCTTAAAATCATTGCGAAAATCATAGAAAGACAAATGTTTCAATCATACTGAAGAAAATTATGGAAAATAACTCAAAAACAAAACCAATTAAACATTTTTATTTTTATGTAGACACAAACGTAAAAAATAAATAAACAAATAATAATAATAATAAAAATAAATGTTACAATTTGTGTACATCAGTAATTATAAAGAGTTCCTGATGACTAATAACCAATTAGCTATGTATCTTTTATGCTAAAAATGTGCCTTCCTCCTATGAGCATTTATTCTGTGAGGACTGAGTAAAACGAGGAGAGTTGGCGAACTACTTCATTTAGCAGAGGAGCCTGTACATAAGGCAGGGTGCAGACGGAAACGTAGTGTCCGTCACGCATGCATGAACATAGTCAAAAAGGTGCAGGACCCCCTCTGTGAATGTGTTTCTTCACAGACGAAAATACACGAATAATATCACACAGAGGGAACAGATTCCCTACATATATACATCAAAAGAAACGGTGTAAAATGCTCTACATTTTAGTTCCTGGAAGAAAAGAGAGGACATATGGATAAACAGATTTTTACAATGGAAGAGAGAACCTTTGTCCTAATGTCGTCCTTACAAATACTAACCCCCCAACAAGACAATGATTACATAGAATCATTGGATGACTAACAGAATCTTGCGGGGAGCTGAAGGAGTCCTCGGGTTCGTGATTCCCCTGGTTGAGGGGCATCTTGCATGTCCTCATCGTCTTGAGGGCCGGAAAGCAGGATGCCGCCCCTGGTAGTGGGCCTGGGGGATTCAACTGCTTTCCTTGGAAGGCCTCGACGACATTTAGGGCATCAGGTTTTGTGAGGGCCTTCAACAGGGTCGTCGTCGTCGGGGATGATGGCGAGCTTGAGGCGATCTATCAAGACCCAGTCCTCACGGCTGCCGATTGACATGAGGAATGCCTTCTCCTCCCGACAGATGACTGTGCAGGCCCCGGTAGGGCCTCATCAAAAGCAGGCAGGCAGCATCATTCATCATGAAGACGAACCTGCAGGAGTCCATGGCTTGCGGGCAGAACTGCTTCCTCCTATTGACGTACGTCTCTCAGCAGGGAATAAACTTCTGGACGGCTGCACGCAACCCAGTCAGGGGAATATCAGGATCGTCGCTATCAGCAGGGAAGAATTCGCCTGGCACTGTCAGTGTCTCCCCATACACCTTCTCTGCTGGGGAAGGGTCGCCGTTGGCTCTTGGGGTGGTGTGGAGACCAAGGAGGACCCAGGGAAGCTGTGCCTTCCAATTGGGGCCCTGACAGCATGCCATTAAGGAAGCCTGATGGAGCAGTGGACCCTTTCCACCATGCCGTTGGCTGTGGGATTGTAGGACGTCGTGATGTGGTGCTTGGTCCCTATCAGGTGTGCCAGGGAAGACCAGAGCTCTGACGTGAAGGCAGGTCCTCGGTCTATCGTAACATCGTTGGGCACTCCATAGTGGCTGATCCAGCTGGTCAGGAGCCCTTCAGCACAGGCATCTGCGGTGGCTTCTGACATCGGGGTGGCCTTGGGCCACCTGGTAGACTGGTCGATCACTGTCAGGAGGTATCTGGCACCATCAGATGGAGGAAGAGGCCCGACGACGTCAACATAGATGTGTCCGAATCTTCACCTTGGCTGGGGAAAAGAGCGTATCCCCGATTCAGTGTGTCTTCCCATCTTGCTAGTCTGGCACGCAATGCAGTTTCTGGCCCACTCCCAAGCATCCTTCCTGATGCCGTGCCTCACAAACTTCTCAGTCGGGCGCCTGGTTGTCGTGTGGGGCAACGGGTGCAAGAGGCCATGAATGACGTCGAACACCTGTTCCCTGCAGGAGGCGGGTATCAGGGGACGAGGGCGTCCTGTGCTGGTATTGCAGAGGAGTGTCGTCCTGGAGGGGTCGAAGGGTATGTCCTCCCAGCGAAGGGAGGTGATGGTGGTGCGGTAGGCTGGTAATTCGGGGTCAGAGGCTTGTTTACATGCTAGGTCTTCGTAGTCGATGCCGAGGTGAAGTGAGTTGATCTCAACCCCTCGAGAGGGCATCAGCTACAGGTTTTCTTCTGCCGGAGACATACTCAATGGAGCACCCGAACTTGGAGATGGCTGCGAGATGATGCTGCTGCCTTGCAGACCAGGCGTCGCCCTTGCTCTGAAAAAGGTTAGTAGTGAGGGGACTCCATTGACCAGCTGTTCCAGGATGGCGCCACATACAATGTTGCTTGCATCAGTGGTGAGCGTCAAGGGCACGTTGGGGTCCTGGTTAGCTAGGGTGGTGGCCCTGCTGAGGGAAGACTTGGTTTGGGTGAAGGCAAGCTGCTGGTCTTCTCCCCATATCAACTTCTTAGGTGTGCCCTTCAGGACCTCTGTCAAAAAACACATGGTGTGGGTGATGTCCGGGATGAACCTTCGGTAATAATTCACCATCCCAATGAATTCTTGAAGGGCCTTGACGGTCGTTGGTGTTGGAAACTTCTCCACTGCAGCCACCTTTGACGCCATGGGATGAACTCCTGC
The DNA here is from genome assembly GCF_015104395.2 of Macrobrachium nipponense. Taxonomy (NCBI): domain Eukaryota; kingdom Metazoa; phylum Arthropoda; class Malacostraca; order Decapoda; family Palaemonidae; genus Macrobrachium; species Macrobrachium nipponense. The sequence continues at coordinate 135,382,995 of NC_087202.1, read as the reverse complement.
TGCTGTAATTTCATGGCCGAGGAAATCCACCTTCTCGGCACTGAAGGTGCATTTGTCAAAATGGATCACAAGTCCATTCCCCTGAGGGCACTTGAGGACGGCCCAGACGTGGTTCAGGTGCTACTCCAGCGATCTGGAAAAGATAAGAATATCGTCCACGTAGCAGACGCAGAAGGGTAAGTCACCGAGGATGCTGTCCATGAGGCGTTGAAAGGTGGCCCCAGCATTCTGCAAGCCAACGGTGGAGAAGGCAAACACGAAAGATTCGAAGGGCATGATGATTGCTGTTTTCGGAATGTCATCGGGATGGACAGCTACCCCCTGCCAAACATGTATGTTTGGCAGGGGGTAGCTGTCGGGCATGGTGACGAGGTTTAGCGCCGATAGTTACCGCAGGACCCTGCTGTGAATGTGTTTCTCCACAGACGAAAATATATGAATAATATTACATAGAGGGAACGGAGTCCTGACATATATACATAAAAAGAAAGGGCGTAAAATGCTCTACATTTTAGTTCCTGGAAGGAAAGAGAGGATATATGGATATATACAGATTTTTACAATAAAAGGGCAAACACTTGCCCGAATGTCGTCCTTACAATTCGCTGAATTCCTCAAATATTAGATTAGAAAAATAAAATCAAAACAAGGCTAGGCTATCCTTCCTCTTTTCATTTCTCAACAGTACTCGGAAACATATTGACAGCCCCCTTTGCCATAAGAAAATTACACCAACAACAGAAAGACTACGAAGACGCGGAGGTGGGGGAGGGGACGGGCGATGCCTCAGAACCGACCGATATTGGGACAGAAACGAAAGAACCGGAGAACATTTTTTGAAAGAATTCCCGAGAAACTAATCGGGCCACGGTCTGTCACGCCCTCTCACCCTCCTCCCCCCATCCCCCACTTCCATCTTGTAAACAAATGACTCTCCTGAAAGTGGGACGAATTAAGGATGAGGAGAGACCTACGTATATAGGCCTAAAGTCTCAGTCAATATATGATCAAAGAATTGTCAGAAAAAGAGGCAAATAAGGAAGGGAATTGGGAATCGAAGGTGAGAGAGGATTAACGAGGAAGGAATAGACCATCGACAAGAAAGAGTGAGAGGTTGGTAAACTGAAATGAATGAGTACATTTCTATTTACCATGAAAGGCAGGAAAAATGGGAAATATGCCTATACGATTTTAATATGTAGAGTCTTTTAAATAGCTTGAATAAGACTAAAAAGCATGAAATGCTTCTCGAAAATTGTGATCACGTCGATATTTTTGGGATAAAAAAAAGGCATTCCATATACGTTTTGTTACTAGATTAGATTAGATTAGATTATAAAATTTTTGGCACATAGCCAAGCGCTGGAGCCGAGGGGCCATTCAGCGCTTTTGTTACTATAGAGTTGGGGATTGTTTTTCTTAGAAATTATACTACCTATTGTTGACCTTTATAGCTTTTTTCATTTTCTTATTTCTTAGACACTGAATAACCCAAGGGTTTTATCACACCTGGATAATTTACTCAGTGTCTTCTAAATTAAATCACTGTAATAGTAGGAAACTATAAACTGTAAGCAAATTATCTCTGTTTTTGTTTTTCTTTTTTTACAGAATCCCGAGATCCACTACTGTCTTTTTTGTCCCCTTTCACGCCTTACAACACTTACAGTCAGCCAAGGGGCACAGTCCAATTCTGGCATAAGCTCAATTTAAACCATCCAACCCAAATAAAATTATAAATTGACATTAGCTAATCAAATATAAATAAAATTGTGATGTAGGACATTTATTATTATTAGAATAGGAGAAGTAAAAATAATTTAGTAAAATCGAGTATTTGACTCTTCATGAATTTATAAATGAAAACAAGTAACAATTTAGGGATATTATTAAATGACTTACCTAAACATGTATCCTTCAAGTTCAGAATTGAGATAAAATGCTCCTGTTTCACATTAGGAAATCAGGGGATCTGACAAAGGCGCCCTAGGAAACTAATTCAGTGGGACAGGACGCCATCAGGACAGTTCGAAGAAGGACAAACCCCCAAGAGAAAAAAAAATGACAGACGCTTGTGAAGTTATAACTTTATCAATAAGAAACACTTCTGGCGAGACAAATCCACAATGAAGGGAACAAAAGATCTCTGCTTCTGTGCAATTTAAAAACGTGACACCTCAACAAAGTATGGATTAATGCTTATTGACAAGAATGACATATTGGCTTATCATCCCAAGATGTGAGGAATGTTTGTTAATATCTCTTGTCAGAACTGAGTCATGATAATATTCTTTAAACAATAATACTTGTAACAACGAACAATCTACAGAAGCTTTACCTTCAAATACAGTACAGTAAAACTAACGTTTATTCTTACCAATATAAGGATTGGTGTGTAATCCTTAAGTACTTGGAAACAATGCTTAACATGTCTTAATTTGACCATAAAGTCTAAAAAACATTATCGATAAGCCTAAGACAAGATAAACAAACCGAAAAGACAACTAAAAATATATTTATATATAATAATCTAATAATTAGAATTTGCTGTAGTTTTTCTTCATCTTTAAGTTTGCCTAGGAGTAATAAATAAATAAATAAATAAATAAACTATTTTTAATTCAAAATTGTATCTTGCTACTCCCCGAAAACAAATTTAAGTAATGTCCCAAAATGACAATCTATACACTAGAAGTTTTGACAAAATATTGGGAATGTTGAAATTATTTTATATGCCGGAGCCATTTGTAATTTTAAACAAAATACCATCTAGGATTTATTAACAAATCTGTTGTTTTGCCGCCTATTTCAAAGCCTGCTGATCGCGACGTCATAAACAAATCTAAACAAAGGTTCCCAACTGCCAACTGGCTACGTGTTGTAACAGGACAGGTTAGTCAACCGTTTAGTATGCTGTTTATTGCACTCGATTTTGTCTATATTTTGTGTAAATTGGTAATTTTATAATATTAATTCAATTTTGATGCTTAAAACCTCCCTGTTATGGGTAACTGTAACCCTGGGCATGCATAGCTTTCCTTACCCTCAAGGTGGGGAAGCTCGGTCTAAGTTTTTAGAGGTTTTGCCATTTGAAAATCACTACCTAGCCTAATAAAAAGATGCGTTGGTTTATTCGTTGACTGCTTAATATAATCGAAGTTGTTTGTAGGTACTATACTACCTAGCCTATCCTTAGTCTCTTCTTGGGAACGTATGAAATGGCACCTTAGGATCGTAGGGAAACCCTACCCTTGGGGAAGGATTAGGCTAAGATAAGGATGCCTTGATGCTAGAACCTAGGTAAGTCACCAAGACTACCAGCTCTCCTCTCTGGTTCGGTAACTAGGTACTACTACTATAGTAGCTACCTATAGCCTATCTAAATTAAGAATTATAATGGCGTACTAATTCAAGGGCTTTTTCAGTACCTAGCCTAAGTGGCTGCGTTCCGAGAGAGGTGGCCGCTATGTCGCCGCTCAGTCATTTAACCTAGGGTAATTCTACAGAATAGTTCTGCACGGACTGCAAGGAACGTAATCGCGGATACGACATCCACTAGGGATTGGGACGTCCAATCTATTTCGCCGTGTCTAGTACTGGCCCCTGGGGGTGGGTTAGCTAATTACAGTCGTCCGAAGAAATAGAATATCTATTACTTAAAATTCTTGTTTTCAGGAGGTAAAACTGCATAGAAAACCGCAACTGCCATAGTCTAGGCCACGTGGAATAGTACTGTAGATCCACCTAACCTAGTAGGCCTCCAGCCCCTTTGGGATGAATAACACAAACTAGCCAAAATACCTGCTACCTATAGTAAACATCATGGTAGGTAGATCAATATCATAAACACACGAAAGGCATACACAAGCAAAAACATAGTAAAGGAAAGGTATAGGTAATTCATATCTGGGTCAACTACTGGTGGGGTTCAGGCTGCAGTAGTATAGGAGTCTTCAGTTTTACCACATTGGCTTACCTAGGTTTGCCCAGGTTAGGTAGGGTTGTGCTTAAGGCTAGCTTACAGCTAGGCTAACACAGCTACTAGAAGGTAGGTTTAGGCAATAGTATAACCTTGGTGTTTCTAACATCAATAGGCCATTCAAGATGAATGATGTAGCCTATGCCTCAAACTGTAGTCTCTCTGACACTAGCATTTGAAGGTAGGGTAATGCATCGCTGTGCGGACAGGCAGACACTGTACCGCTGCGTGGACACTTTCCCAAAAAATAACTTTGGCACTTCCAGTATCCTGAATTAGACGCCAGTCATAGGCCTAACCCAACCAGTGTGGAAACAACCGATTGAGACCTCTACTGTCCTCTCAAAGTGTTTTCTTTCAAGTCACAAAATAATGCCATAATTTCCAGTTAAACAAGTTAATAAAAGTCTAGCCTTGCGCGGTGCAAACTTACCTCCATGACGCTTTCGAAATTTTATTTATAACACCTTACGTGTAGAAGGTTGATGCCATCCCCGTGTTTGCGGAGTCACTTGTGTCCATAAACTTTCCATTTCCTGTGCTAAATCCGACCAGGAAAACATGTCATTTTTTCAGGAAGAAGAGTGCGGTAGATAACATTTAAATAATTAGTCAAAGACCAGAATAAGGTTATGAATTGCATATATTTATTATGTATTCATGATAATTCATTTGAAAATCTTCGTTATCGTAAATGTAACCAGATTCATTGACACAAATTTCATCGGTTTTGCTGTGGTATAGCTATGGTGTTGCCAATTGTTTTTTTGTTTGCCCTTCAAACTTGGGATAAGACTTACAAAAAACTGTGGAATCAAATGAATTTAGCAAATCTATTTGTAATATATATATATAATATATATATATATATATATATATATATCTATATATATATATATATATATATATATATATATATATATATATATATATATATATATATATATATATATATATATATATATATATATATATATATATATATATATTATTATATATATATATTATATATATATATATATATCCGCTTCTTCTAGAATTGGAGCTCCAACCCAAACGGATCCTCGCCCGGAACTGACACAGATAGTACAAACTCAAACTGTGTCAGCTTCCTCAAGAATTCTGAATGCCCTAACTTTATGGACTTCATGAAGTTTGCAGCCCAAAAGGACGCGAGTATCGATCCACTTACATTGTATTTATAGAATCATATAAAAGAGAATCACCCCCCCTGCTCAGGCAATATGATTTGGCAGATCAAAAAATTGGCCAAACATGCCTAAAGGAATCAGATTCTCATAAAATGACCACGAAACCTGGAGACCAACTGACCGCCCACCACATATGGTCCACTTGGTTCTTGAATGATGTACTAAAATTAGCCTCAGATACCAATAATGAGTCATACTCATATATAACCCTACAATAAGGAAAACTTTATTCCTAATGGCTATGGCCTCAGGTGCCAGAATATCTGAACTCTCGGCTCTCTCAAGGAATCCAGGCCATAATAGAATTCCTCCCGTCAGGGAAGTACTACTATCCCCAGACCGGAGGTTCCTGGCTAAGAATGAGGACCCACAAAATAGATGGGCTCCATGGAAGATCATCCCCTTAACACAGGACACATCATTGTGCCCTGTCGCTAGTTCCCTTAGATCTTTTCTTAGCCAGAACTTCCGCAAACATCTTCAGGCCCCCTTTCATTAGAGAGAAAGGTGGCACGATTTTCTCTTAAAGGTATTAGACAACAAATACTCTACTTCATTAAACAAGCCAACCTGGATTCAGTCCCCTCATGTCCATGATATCCAAGCAGTGGCTACCTCTATTAATTTTTTATTTTTTCAAAATATGAATTTCGAAGGCACCTGAAGAAGTATACAGGTTGGAAATCTCCAGCAGTTTTTTAAGCGCCACTAGTTTAAGGAACTTAAAAGCCCAAATTAAATTCCCAGCAATTGCTGCAGGGAGCATAGTCTCCCCTGAATAATGAATCCTGTCAATCTTCTCCTTACCCTTTAACTCTCTTAATACTCTCTCCTTCCTGCCTGCCTCGCTCGTATTCCCCACCAAGCCTTTCCTCCTCTGGGTTTGGAGGGCCTGGGCGTCATCCGTGCTACTGAAACTTGTATATAGAATGTTTTTGGTCCCTGATTGTCCTATGAACCGGTCTGTACATACCCCAAAAAATGGTGATATTGCCTGGGATACCCTGTTTAATTGTATGATATCATCATGTTATTACCAGTTCTAAGTCATAGTTTTTAAGTCCTGTGTAGTAGTAAGTAAAATTGTTTCTTTTAAATGAACCTAGTGTAAAGTAGTGAGATTGATTTAAATTTAAATGAACCTTAGGTTTCATTAACTCCTTCCTTATAAAAAACTTAGTATCTAGTAAGCTTGGATGAAGGAAATTCTCTGATACCTTTTCACCAGCGAACACAGGTCTAACCCCAGAAAAGGGATTTTGACGAAGGAAAAATCTATTTTCTGGGGAGGGACCACTTGTCGCCCGGTGAACCCAGCCCTTCTAATTAATTTCCCCACCCTTACACCAATCCCAAGCCAGGTGTCTAAATCCAGGAATGCAGATGGCGCTCGGTCGGGTAGAAGTAGCGGTAGCGAGGGGTAGGGAGTGGCCTTTGGGAAGACAGCTCTCTCCATGAGAGGGGTTTTGGAACGGAAGGAATCCCTCTAATTGGCAGAGGACCTGTGAATAGTGGCTTCCACTCTCCTTGTACTTTATACCCGACACCCTTAGGGTGCTCGCGCGATGGGTAGTAACCTCAGCATACCATGCTAGTTTTTTCTTTTTTCTCTGGTATATTTAGAATCTATTTATACTAGAAAAGTCAGCTACAGGAACTTTTCACTGGGCGACACAGGTCCTCCCCCAGAAATAGATTTTTCCTTCGTCAAAATCCCTTTATCATATAGTATAAATATTGGAATATATGACAGCGTGAAAAACAAATTTCATATATAATTGTATACAAATTGCGCTGTGAGCAACACGGTTAAAGCTAATGAGTTAATTATTTTTTTGTTGTATTGTACACTAAATTGCGATGAATTTGGTATATAACAAATTGTAAAATGATCAAAGCAACACAGAGAAAATATTATCACAATATGATGCATGAATTTGTAGCGGGCGGATGTAAAAAAAAGTTGCTTTAAAAAATTCACCATAAATCAAAATATTGTGTTAGAGACTTCCAATTTGTTGCAAAATAAAGGTAATTGATTGAATATTACTAGACAGTTGAGTTAAAGTTGACCGAAGGTCGAATTTTTTCTATTTATCGTTATTTATATGAAAATATTTCAAAGCTGATAAAAGCTACAACCATGGGTTGTTGTTTGTTGTTGTATTCTACATGAAATTGCGCACATTTTCATATATAAAACTTTATGTAACGGCTAATATAAAACGGTGCAAACTTTACGACAATCGGACGAAAAAATTCAGATTTTTTGGAAGAGTTACCGCTCGGACGTAAGGAATGTTTTCTTCATAAATTCACCATAAATCAAAATATTGTGCTAGAGACTTCCAATTTGTTGCAAAAAAAAAAAGGTAAATGATTGAATATTACTAGAATGCAATAGTTTTAGCTTACGATCGCGTTTTATTACCATTTCGGTTGAGTCAAAGTTGACCGAAGGTTGAAATTTTGGGACTTGGCGTTATTTATATGAAAATATTTCAAAAATGATAAAAGCTACAACCATGGATTGTTTTTGTTGTATTCTACATGAAATTGCACGCAATTTCATATATAAAACTCTATGTAACGGCTAATATAAAATGGTGCAAAGATTATGTCAAAGTGACAAAATAATTTCTGAGATGTGCTGCTGATGCTTTTTCGTGTGAGAAGAAAGAAATTCGCGCTTGCGCGCCTGGGTAACGATTGTAAGCAAAACAACAGCTTGATCCGTGAACTCCCAGCATCCCTCAAGGTGTGTGATTCAAAAGTTTTCGCCAAGAAGGCCTATAACTATTTTTCCGCGAATTTAAAAAAAAAAATTTTTTTTGCGTCGACATTTCATACGTCAATTTGGCATCCAACAGACAATTTTCGTCGACGTTTAATACGTCCAATAGGTGTTTAAGGGTTAATTGCTTGTGTTTCGTAAATTATTACTTTGATATTTTTGTGTACTGATGGCTATCACATTTTTCAGTTTGGTTTCATTAAAAGAAGATGAGTGAAGACCCGAGCCTTGAACGCCATTTCAAAGGCCACAGAGATGTTGTGACAGCTCTCAACTTTAGCCCAAATGGAAAGCAGATTGTATCTGCCTCTCTTGACCACACTGTCATGGTGTGGAACTTCAGGCAGCAAGTCCGGGCTTACAGGTATTGTTTACATGTAACATTTTGTATCAGTCTCTTCAGTAAGAATAGTTATTGTATATGTATCTTACCCAGTAATTACATAGCTATAAGTTCCTCTTATTATGGCAGCTTGAAATCAAAATTTGGGGGGAACATTTCAAACTATTCCATAGGTAACAATTCTGCCCACTAGCAGGAGAATAGGGACGGTTGTGAGCAGAAAGCTCAGTTTGTTCTTCCTGTCGTCTGGTAAACACCAGTAATGGCGGTAACTTATTCATTATTTTCCTGTTATTTAACTGGATTTCAGTGGTGTGCATTCCCACTGGAACACATATTTAGTAACCTTCAGTGGAATCTCAGGATGAGTTTTTTCTTGTTTTTGTAGTTGCTGAGTTGATTCATCAACTAATCTGTTGTTTACTCTAATGGTCCGACGAAAACAGTTTGGCCCTAAAGCAATTCTCATATGTTACATCATTCCTTTAGGCTAAACTTTGCATAACTTTTTTGTTTACCGGTTCTCATTACTTTTGCCTTTATTTTAAATTCTGAATTATGTTTTTTTTCCAAGTATAAATACTCGCAAACTGTCTGCTGCCTCAAAGTAATTTTTGAATGTTTCATCATTCTTTTAGACCAACAGATAGGCAACTTTACTTGTGAGTTGCCAGTATACTTTTGCTCTGAAAAGTAATCTTGTATCTTATGGTAGGACAAGCTTTTACATTAATGTTGTTCACAGGGTGTAGGTGATTCACTAGATATCATTAGACAGTTGCCTTAAAAGTAATTCTGGGATGTTAGTCTTTCATAGGCTTCTTGCGAGCCGTGAGTATAGTGTTCTAACAAGGAATTCTTGTATCATGTACTTTTCCTTTGGGCCAAAATATTTTACATTAATGATGTTTTCAAAGTAGTTATTAAATGTTTCCTCGGTGCCAAAGTTTTGCATATCATGTTGTTTATGGAACCTAGTCTTTCTAACAGTCTGTAAATAATATTACTTTAAACCTTGTACTCAGGACGTAGGTAATTCGTAAATTCGTCATTCCTGTGAGCCAAAGAATTGCTTTTCATGTTTACTGAACCTAGTCTTGCTAACCATCAGTAAATAATATTACTTTAACTCTCACACTTTCCTTTGCAGAGAATTAAAATGTAAGGGCAGAAAGTAGTAGTAGAGAATGGTGTGTATTTAAGAAGTTGCTATCGTCGAACAAGAATCGGTCCCAGTAATTGCTTCAGCAGTATATTGTTAGTAGTACTCTCTTTGGCAGTACAATGTATAGGCTTTTATGAGATATTTTTCTTATGTTTCCTGTACAAGGAGACCATGCACCTAAATTGATGTGAATATTGTGAACACTCCTGTCTTCGAGCACCCAGGAACACTCATGACCTATGGGGGCATTCAATCTAGACGTGTTCACCACCCAGCACAACAGGAAGTTGTGCAGATCTCTGTTCTGTAGTGCCAGACTCATAAGCTGCTGCAGAGGATGTGGTCTAACATCCTTGGGACAACCTAAACATGTACACCTTTCCCCCATTCTGCCTGATTCACAAGATGATCAGCTGAGCGCTGATCACCCCAAATCTTCGGAGGATTGGGCAGCTCCTGATCTGCTAGCTCTTCCCTCTGAGGCACCGAGAGAGATTCCTCCTTGGCACAACCTTCTATGTCAATCCCACATAGAGCGGTACCACATGACAGTGCAGTCTATGTCTTCACGACTGAAGGTTATCCACCATCTCTTGCGAGCAAGAGGCTTTTCTAGCCAAGCAGGAATAGAGACGGCAGGATACAGTATGTAATACCTTAATCCTTTACTAGGTAAGAGAGAGAGAGAATAGTTGTCCTTACTTAAAATAGTGAAATGGAAAGGTATTTTGTTTTTGTAAAATACTATTACATACAAATTTTGTAACTACAGTTATATTATTATTATTATTATTATTATTATTATTATTATTATTATTATTATTATTATTATCATCTAATCTTATTAATACAGGCAGTCCCTGGTTATCAGTGTGGGTTCTGTTCTGACAGCTTGATGATAAGCGAAAATTGCTGATAAGCAAAATCGGCACCAGTTAATGATCCCTCTGGTAGGTATGTACTGGTACCAATACTCTGCGTATATTATCATTGCTGATACCTGGTAATCGGCACATTTTGGTTCAAAAATCGTAAATTTTTTTCTGATTTTTGGTGCTAGACAAGCACTGAAAAACCAAATTGCCAATAACCAGCAACATTCTGTATTTGAAAATATTAATACGTAAACATACATATATGTACCATAGAAATTCTCTCATCTCACTAAAAGAGAGAGAGAGAATTATTCATTTTATTATTTATTATTTAATTTACAATTAAAAGCTTGAAAATCTACAAATTACTTATGAATGTTAACAAACACTTTTTCCATTGTTTTTCAAGGATTTGGAAATGTTCGTGTTTGTGTGTCCGTGAAAGTCGCGCACAATAATTAGTTAGGTTCCAATGAAAAGTTTGTGCTGTTGTGAAGTCACGCAACTCAAATCGTATAAGATTGAGGCATTACTGTACCTCAAACAGTCCTCTGCAGTAGTATACCAGAGAAAGTGGGATTTCGTCTGTGGTCAGAGCTACTCTTCAGCAGGTCGTGGACTTCCTAGTCTTACTTCACTGGGAGAAGCTCCTCTCAATATCTGTAGTTAAGAGCCATAGGTCTGCCCTAGGCCTAGTCGTGACACAGATATTTCTTTGAAAGGTGTTGCCCAACCAGGGATCTCAGGCCTCCTCAAGAAATATTGCACCAAACACCCACATTAGGTACAGGCAATCCCCAGCTATCAGCAGACTCTGTTAATGGCGATCTGGTATTACAGTGCTTGTCTAGCGCCATAAAGTCAACAATTTATGGCACCATAAGGTCGAGTTTCGGTTATTGGCACCATAAGATGCTGATAATAGAGTTATGGCACCATAAGGTGCTGATAATAGAGTTATAGTGCCATAAGGTGCTGATAGAGTTATGGCGCCATAAGGTGCTGTTAATAGAGTTATGGCGCCATAAGGTGCTGATAAGAGTTATGGCGCCATAAGGTACTGATAATAGTTATGGCGCCATAAGGTGCTGATAACAGAGTTATGGCACCATAAGGTGCTGATAATAGGGTTATGGCGCCATAACATGCCTAACAGAGATGCCATTGACCGAATCTTGGTGCCATAAGCATACTGCTGGTTTCACATAAGTGACTTACCAAACAATTACATTAGCTGTAAGCTTTCTTACTTACCAAACAATTACATTAGCTATAAGCTTTCTTACCTGGCAGTCGAAAATTCAAATTTCCTGGCGGCAGCGCCGCTGCCCTCGTTCGTGTAGGTGATACAGGTCCCACCCCTTTTCGGGAATACCCGGTACTACTGAGCTATTGCCAATTCGTTTTCTGCCGGCCACAGTAACACCTGTGGTTATTTGTTGCAGTTGACTTTCATCGTCAATTGGATTGTATCTTTTTGGTGATGTACTATTTCTTGGTTGGTTTTGTTTCATCAGTTAGCTGCCTTGTTATTAGCCAGTTTTTGCGAAGATGTCTGATGCTAGTTCATCCGTCATCGTTAGTTAACTTTTGCAGCAGTGGCTGCAAAACTAGATTAGCTAAACTATGTTGAGATCCGCACTCCAAATGTGTTAAGTGTAGGGGTCAGTGCTGCAGTAAGGAAAGAGGCGAACAAACCATCACTATCTTCTCCACTTTTGTCTAATATTTCACCTATTGATAGCCCTCCAACTTCAGTACCAATTACTCCAGTCCAGGTATCCCATGTTTCTGATCCTAACACCACTTCCATGTTAGAATACAAAATAGACAAGAAATTTGAGTTTTTTGGCAAAATCCGTAATGGATTTAGGGATATCTTTTCGTGCTTTTGTAGAGAAGTCAAGTAAAAAGGCCAGTGTTGGGCCAAGTGTCAGTGTCGTGTCATGTCCATTTCTCCCAGACGAAGGTCACTGTCCCGCTCCCCAGCACCCGGGAGAAGACATACCAGAGGTCGAAGGGAGACTGAGGGGGTTTGCCCATGGTCAGTCACCTAAGAAGTGCCACTGGAAAGGCGTAGATGTCAGTGACGTGCAGTTTTTGTCTGATTCGGAAATGCAGTCGTCGGTGTCGAGGCGACAGGTGTGGAGTGATTTAGTGTTGCGTCCATTGAAGAGACATGCTCCGTATGCGAGAGGTATGTCTCTTCTTATTAAGAAACCCAAGGAGCACTGGAGCCCACAACCTTCCTGCAGTTTCGATCTGGACCAGATTTTCTGGGAAGATCGTCAGTCCTCTCCAGATAGTTTAGCTTTGAATGAAGTTAGACGCTCACATGCGGTCCAGTGCTTGCGCGCTTGCGATGTTGACTCTCCTCGTCGTGTATCGATAGGAGTTTCGACTTGTTTGCCTCATACGACTCATGTCGTTTCGACCCCCAGTTGATCATCTTTGAAGAAGAGCCATACAACAGCCACAACTTCGACGAAGAAGAGTCATACGACAGCCACAACTTCAACTTCGACCAAGGATGATTTGAAGACCAAACCTTTGATAGAGGATTCTTCATGGGGCCCTTTTAGACATCAGCTTCAAGAATTAATGGTCTTCTTGAAGAAAGCAATGAATGAGGCTGAAGAAGAAGACGGGATGTCTTCCGTCCTGTCGGAAGAGGAAATGCAAGACCAAGAATCGAAAGCTTCTTCAGTACATTCTAGTCTGTTAAGGTTTCTTTTACACTTATCCGGACTTTTTGAGCCAGCCTCGCCTTCTCCTCTGCCGATGTTCGTGAAGGATAGGAGATCAGCTTCTTCGGGTTTACTGAGATCAGTTCTCTCTCAGTTTCTCGAAGAAGCCCTGAAGGAAGCAGAAGAGTGGCTTGCAAAGAAGAGGGAGTCGGGCAAGGCTTTGTTCACCTACCCTCCATCAAAGCTTCAGAATAAAACCTACAGGTTTTATGCGACTGGAGAAGTTCCTTCTTTGGGAGTATCTGCCTCCTCCCAAGGAGATTTCTCCAACCTTGTAGACTCGCACAGAAGAGCAGTGTTCTTGGCTGTGAAAGTGTGGACTGGGCAGTGAGAGACGGTTCAGGGGAACTGGCCACTCTTTTACTATGGGTGTACTCAAGAAGAGAGAACGGTGGTGCTCCTTCACATCTCAAGGAGTAACCACGAACCAAAAGTCAGCATTGGTGTTCTCCCCCTTGAGTAAAGTCTCACCTGCTCCTGGAAGAAACCATTCAACAGGTACTGTCGGACCTTGAGAAAAAGTCTACCAATGACCTTCTTTCACAGTTGGCGAGAAGCCCTAAGGAACCTCCAGCTACGGGAGCTAAAGCTTCCCCTCCCCAAAGCACCCCTTTCAAGGAGGCAAGTTGAGGTGGCAGCAGAGACCAAGGACTAAACCTTCGCCCAACTTCAAAGTCCACCAAGAAACTTCCCTTTAAAACAGCAGAGAAATGAGCGAGAGGTCCTTCACACACCTGTGGGGCTGAGACTTCACTACTACTGGGAAGAATGGAGTCGGAGAGGAGCGGAATAGCGGGTAGTGCAGGTGTTTCAAGAGGGATATGCGATCCCATTTATGCAAGATCCACCACTGCCCAATACACACACCTGTTTGACAGCGTACTCGATAGGGTCAACAAGAACTTTTGCTCTAGCCAAAGAAGTAGAAGAGCTCATCAGCAAAGAAGCCATAGAGGATGTATCAGACAAGAACTCCTGGATTCTACAACAGGCTTTATCTAGTCTCCAAAGCATCAGGGGGATGGAGACCCGTGTTGGACGAAAGTGCTTTAAACCTCTTTGTCCGGATGACAAAATTCTGAATGGAAACCAGTCGATTGGTGATGTCGGCCCTCCAACCGGGCGACTGGATGGTGTCTCTCGACATGGAGGATGCATACTTCTATGTTCCCATCCATCAGAACTCCAGGAAGTTTCTGAGATTCGTCTTCAAGAAGAGAGTCTTCCAAGCCCTCTGCTTTGGACTGTCACTGCCCCTCTAGTATTTACTCAGATTCTCACTCCCCTAGGGAAATGGCTGAATTTGATGGGGATCAATACAGCTTTTTACTTAAACGACTGGCTACTGAGAGCCAGATCCATTCATCAGCGTGTAAAGGACTTAGAGAAGACACTTACTTTGATGCAACAATTGGGTATTCTAATAAACACGGAGAAGTCCCAATTGATTCCAACCCAGAGGATTCTTTATTTATGGATGATACTGGATTCTCTAGCTTTTTGGGCTTTTCTCTCCCCAAAGAGGATAGTCCTGCCTGTCGACAGTCCAACAATTTCTTGTTCGCCCGTCCTGCTCAGCTTTAGAATGGATGAGCCTCCTTGGGACCCTTGCTTTAGTGTAAAGTTTTGTTAGGTTAGAACGTTTACACATGAGGTCACTTCAGTTCCTCCTGAAAGCAAATTGGTCTCGGAAGACACAACCGGACTCACTAGTCTTCCCTTTGACGGAAGAACTAAAAGCGAATCTTCGTCGGTGGCAATCAAGGGAAAGATTACAAGAAGGATTTTCCCTAGTCGTGTCGAACCCCGACCTGTAGTACTTCTCAGACGCCTCGGACAGTGGATGGGGAGCCCTTCTTGGAGACAGGAAGGTATCAGGTCTGAGGACAGAACAAGAAAAGACCTTACACATCAATGTGAAAGAATTAAAAGCCATTCTCTTAGGACTACAAGTGTTCGCCCTGCTGGTCACTGGAAGGAAGATAG
This sequence comes from Macrobrachium nipponense, assembly GCF_015104395.2. Lineage (NCBI taxonomy): Eukaryota > Metazoa > Arthropoda > Malacostraca > Decapoda > Palaemonidae > Macrobrachium > Macrobrachium nipponense. The sequence goes on along the minus strand of NC_087202.1, from coordinate 135,367,895 downwards.
CGATACATGCGGACAACACCACAGCGTTGTCATACGTACGGAAGCAGGGAGGGACCCACTCGTTCTCTCTCAACAGAGTAGCCGAAGATCTCCTCATCTGGGCAAACGAGAAGAGGATCATTTTTTTCAAGATTTGTCCAAGAAAAAATGAACATTATAGCAGACGAACTGAGTCGTGTGAACCATGTTTTACCGACAGAATGGACTCTGAATGAGTGTGTGTGTCAGGACATCTGGAAGCTATGGAGAAGACCATCAATACACCTGTTCGCCACATCAAGAAACAATCGCCTCCCTATTTTCTGCTCTCCAATTCCAGAACCACTAGCGTGGAGAACAGATGCAATGCTGCTAGCTTGGACAGGACTAGACGTTTACGCTTTTCCTCCCTTTAGGATAATAAGTGAAGTATTAAACAAACTTCAATCACACCAAAATGTGACAATGACCCTAGTAGCTCCATTCTTGTCCAGGAAAGAGTGGTTCCCCGACCCTCTCAGTCTGCTAGTGGACTTTCCCAGACTACTGCCACAAAGTCCACTTCTTCTCAGACAACTCCATTTCAATCGGTATCACCAAGGATTGTCCGCTCTGGCCCTGACAGGATTCAGACTCAGGAACCTCGTCAAAATGAAAGGTTTTTCGCAAAGGGCGTCAGAAGCTATTGCTAGCTGCAGAAGAGGCTCTTCCACCAAGCTCTACCAGTCCAAGTGGAGAGTCTTTAGGTCTTGGTGCAAACGACATGGCATCTCTTCTAAAGCATCTATAATGGAGATCGCAGATTTTATGCTATTTCTGAGGGACTCCAGGAAGTTGGCCACTTCAACTATTAAAGGATATAGGGCCATACTTGCATCAGTATTTAAGCATAGAGGCCTCAACATCTCGTCAAATCAGGAAATCAGCGACCTGATCAGATCCTTTAGCTCCAAAATATTCAAGCCTGACAAAGTGGAATGGAATTTGGATATAGTTTTAAAGTGGCTCTCCAGTCCCCAATTCGAACCATTGAATTCGGCAACCTTAAGAGGTGTAACTAGGAAGGGACTATTTCTAGTTGCCTAGGCCACAACAGGAAGAGTAAGTGAGTTGCAGGCGATGAGTAAGGAAGTATGTTTCGCCCGGGCAATGTAGTTTGTTCATATGTAACAGAGTTCCTTGCAAAGAACGAAGATCCTTTGAATCCTTGGCCCCGTTCTCTCAGGATAAGGAACTTAATGGACTTAGTCAGGTCGGAAGACGAGGAACGAATGTTGTGTCCGATGAGAGCCATCAGACTACCTGATTAGGACAGAAACTTTAAGAAGAGAATTGAACTGACTCTGGTGCTCAGTGAGAGACCCATCTCATCCTATTTCAAAGAATGCAATGTCGCTCTTCCTGAGGAGTTTGATTCTAGAAGCTCATGCCCAAACTCAGGAACAAACTCTTTGTGCGCTGAAAGTGAAGACGCACGAGATTCGTGCAGTAGCAACGTCTTTGGCTTTCAGATAAAACATCTCTATGTTCCATTATGCAAACACCATTGTGGATGTCGAAATCGGAATTTGCATCGCACTATTTGAAGGAGGTAGAAACTACTTTCGAAAACTGTTTTAGATTGGGACCATTGTCAGTAGCGGGAATGGTGTTGGGAGAGGAAGCATAGGGGGACCTGGTTTTTTCCCTCTGCTATCTCCTTGCCTTGGATTTAATGTTTTTGAGTTTTTGGGAAGCCTGGGGGTACGTGTACCCAAGGTACCCGCCAGTTCTACATATGGTTAAGGGTATCACAAGGTTTTTTTTTAGTGTAGGTGATGGTGTTGTGTTGTTTTATCTGGTCTTTGCCCAGGGCAAGGGCAAAATTAATGAATTTTTGTCAATCATAGGTGTACTTCCATGATTGCAAAATCCCAGTATGGATGACCCTGGCCATTACATACTGCTACGTCTCCTACATGTGATAAGAGTGCCGACCAGAGGCAGTATCTACCTGTAGCTGCTCTCTCACAAGGTAAAGGTACTGCAAACATTATACATAATGTGAGCACATGATTACTGTTTTTTTTCATAAAGCTGTCCATATACCCACCTCCAGATAATGTGGATTCAGCTAATGTGTAATTGTTTGGTAAGTCACTTATGTGAAAATGACATTTTTATAATAAAATAAGGTTTCACATATACTTACCAAACAATTACATAATCAGAGCCCTCCCTCCTCCCCACAGATGGATGTTGCGGCTCAATGAATTGACAACACCATCACCTACTGGGTATTGCCGAAAGTGGCCGGGACCTGTATCACCTACATGAACGAGGGCAGCGCCGTCACCGCCGCCAGGAAATTTGAATTTTCGACTGCCAGGTAAAAAAGTTTACAGCTAATTTAATTGTTTGGTAAGTAGTATATGTGAAACTTGTTTTATTATAAAAATATCATTTTTCGGTTAATGGCGGTCTTCTTTTATCAGCGCCCTGCCGATAACTGGGGACCGCCTGTGCCAAGATAACCAATAATACCACCAATAAATCATGGACTGCATTAGTCTGCAGAGTTGACCTTCATGTTCCTTCCAAAGAATTCCTCAAACCGTTGAGTGTGTTAAGAAGTGTTCAATGCAATCCTTGGGAAAGCTCTTTTGGAATGGGAGAAGGAATGTTTAATTAAAGACACTTATATGTGCACTAATGCAGTCCAGAGTGAACATGCCTGATGTGCTGGCTTTTTTTATCAAAAGATCAGCATACATATTTTAGAATATGATGTCTGAACAATGCAATAAGGATGGATAAAATTATAAAGAATCATAGTGTTAGGGAACAGGAAAGGAAGAAAATGAAACTTAATATGCAATGTGCAATGTACTGCTAAGAAATAGCCTCTGCACAGGTTGTGTGTCTATATACATGTATATGTGTGTGTGAGGAGGCTATACACTGAAACACCTGTTGCTCATACAGAACTATGATGACCTGCGGCCCATTGAGGCACAGATTACGGAAGAGGGGAAGTGGCCTCATGAATGGCTGACTTGCTCTAAGTGGGTTCTGACATACGCATACTACATGCGTGGATGGCTGCAGTAATTGTAACACCACTTATACCACAGAGAATGAAAGTAAAAGTTGTAGGCGCATAGCCGTTGGCACACACTGATCAATCATAGGACTGCTCAGCCTTATACACAAGTATCAAACTGTTCTCAATGAACTATATATTGAAAATTTATTTACTAAAAGGACAAAAGATTATATTGCTATTATGAGAATATATAAGGCTGATGTAGCATTTCTATGAAAATGAAGGCTATGGTAGGAAGGCATCATAAGATACGTAGCAAAATAAGACAAAACTAAATGATAGCTGAAAAAGGTATGTATGAGATGATCCGAGCCAGTCTGCGAGTAGCCCACGAATCACTTGATTTTGGGGACATTCTTGTAGACTACCCTGTTGGACAAAAGGATATATAAAGAGTCAGTAAATTCTCTCTCTCTCTCTCTCTCTCTCTCTCTCTCTCTGTTATTAGGAGAATATTCTAGCATATACTATACATGTATTCATAAAGATCTTGATTATCTTTAATGAAAACAAATTACTAAATTTCACTTAACAATAGTAGGCAGATATAGTAAATCTCTGTGCCAGAGGCCTTTTTAGAGATATTTGTACTAAATTTATATTTGGTCTCCTTTGGAGTAAAGCAAAGCACAGTAAAAGGAGCAGGCTGCTATTTATGAAACAGAAGTGAGGTTTCAAACTATTTATTGATATATGATAACTTCTAATAAGTGAAGTTTTGTGATCTCAATCAGCCTTCTGTTTGCAGATTTGTAGGTCATTCTGATTCCGTGTACGATGTATGTTTTTCTCCGAGTGGCAATCTCATGGCATCCTGTTCTCGTGATCGTTCAGTTAGACTTTGGGTTCCCAATATTAGAGGTCAGTTTTACTGTTGTTGAATTTTATTTGTTGTAGTTTTTTGCTAAAATTATGCAGTAGTGGCATGAAAATTTCATCTTGTGGTGCTGTCATCTATGTAATGTAAATATGTATAGAAGAATAAGACCTAATTTATTGCAGTGTTTTACTATATCTGGGTGGCTTTAACCTAGGATTTGAAGATTATATTTAAACTAAGCTATATATAAAAGAAAAACATCAGCTGATTTTTAGAAATCTATTATATCATCTCAGGTGTTGACAAACTTCCTAACATTATTAATGTTTTAAATCACGTGGTTACAGTTGCCAGATATACAGTAGTACAGAGGTCATTCAATAACTGCTTAACTCATACTTTTTCCCTTATTTTTGAGTTGGGTTTACACAGAAAACTTTTGAGCTGCAGCATAAAAAATTAAATGAGGTTTTCCTTTACTAAGGAAACTCTGAACACATATTTGGGAGTTATATGAAGTTACTAGTTTGGCAACTATGATTCAATGAAAGATAAGAATTTATCTTGGCTCAGACTTAGATACATATAAATATATTTGTCAGAGTCAGTTAAACCTACAAAATGCTAAAAAAAAAAAATTTTTTGCTCTGTGTGGGGTAAGTATAAAATATTTTTTGCTCATTTTCCTGATATTTAGAAGTAGTACTGTATAGCCATGCAATAAATGGTGAACTTCTTTAATTCCTAAATTTTTTGTATGATTCTCAGAAATCCTTTGAAATTTAGAGTAGGAAATTAAGTAAAGAATCTGTTTTTCATGCTCAGGAGAGATGTGTCTGGTGCCCTGACCACCACACTACTATGAAGGACAAGAATTTAACTCTATACACATAAGACCTGTAATACTTTTAACAGCAGACTCATGGTGCTGACAAGGAAAATGGAAGATACTTTGAAAAGGTGTAGCTTTATAATATAATGATTAATGGCCAGAGTACAGTGAGCAGATCATATTGTAAATGAGGAACTGGTTGAAAGATGTGTCCAGAGGCTTGAAAAATATCTGTGATCTCAAAAGCTAAGGAACGGGGACAGCTGAGTGGCAGAGTGCATAGTAGTTATGGAAGTAACAGTGCCTACAAGAAGTCCCAGAATATCATGTTTTAATCTCATGAGGGGAAAAGGCTGACTTACAAATATTTATGATGTTGATGGCATGTGGGTAGGGAGAACATGCAATAAGTGTATGATCCCCATGTAAGACCTATCATAATGTATGCTGCATTTGCCAGGGAAAGTTTTTCTGTACAATTGTCATATGCTCTGATTGTGAGACCTGGTCAGATCAGATATCCTTTGTTTAGTGAATGTTAAGGGTATAGGAAACACTAGGCTGGAATATATTTCATCTGTCTCAAAATCCAAGATATCGACAGTTCCTAAGTCTGCAGTGGTCTCTTTTCCCGACATCCCTTTGGATAATAGGTCCTTCCATCACTTCCTGCCGTATCTACTTTTTGTTTAGTTGTCTTTCGTAGGCTAAAGTGACCAGGTAACTTGAGTCGCTTAATTGTTGTATGCTAAATAATATGGAGTGTGTGATAATCCAGGCTTGTTCCATGTCTGGTGCTACTTCTGCTGTTTCTATCACTTGCACAGTTACTGTTGTATCTCTTACTATCTCTGCTGCTCCTATTTGTCAATCCGTTCTTCCCGGAGCTAGTATTTCCTATATTTGTTACCATTCCTACTCCTATTACCATTTTGATGAGTTGGGAATTG
>NC_087202.1:135326028-135361729 GCF_015104395.2 Macrobrachium nipponense | reverse complement strand
GATGAGTTGGGAATTGTATTTTGATTGGTTTAAATGCCTTAACAAATCAGCTCAGTAGCTTTAGCTAATTATAGCCTTCGATGGGTTTTGGCTACATTTCTAACCAGCTAAATGTTGCAAGGGAAAGGCCACAGAATTTGTTTTATGTTAAAACTATTGTACCAGAATGTACACTTTATCATCCATGGTCAACTTTGCCCAAGAGATTCCATGCAAGCTGCTGAGGAGGGAGCTCAAAGAAGTTGCCAAATCTGATGGCTCTGTCCCTCAAGCCTCCCTGTGGCTGAGTCAATGAGAACTGTAATAAGCACAAATAATGTTTGCTGTCAGATGCAAGCATGCAAGTAACTGAAAATGAATGAATGAGGAGTGAGTTGGCTTGAATTGATGACTTAGTAGATTTATTACCATCCACAATCCAGCTGAGCAAATGAGTAGGTTAGGTAGATGACTGTCTGGTATTATTTATTTCTTTGTTAGTCAGGAAAACATTTAATTATTTTGCACATGAAACTGACTAACCAAACTCCAAAAAGACTGGCATTCTGTTTACTGTCAATTACAAGTGTTTTCTTTAACCATTTTAGGGGACTCGACAGAATTTCGAGCACATAATAACTCGGTAAGATCAGTGCACTTCTCTCCCGATGGTCAACAGTTAGTGACTGGCTCTGATGATAAGACCATAAAGATATGGAATGTCCATCGACATAAATTTGTTTGTTCATTGCCTACGCATACAAACTGGGTAAGTTTTAGGATTGGTTTTGAGTTAAGATAAGCATGTACTAAAATTGTAAACATTGCTTTCAAGCTTTGCTTTGTTCTTCTGTTCTTTTAGGTCACTCAATATTGTGGTGTGCAGACCATATCCAAAAGCATATAACTTTGCATAATAAAATTTCTTATTTGGTTACCTACCTACTGTTATAAATGGCTTATAGTATCACCTCGCTTGTCGGCACAGAATTATAAGCTATCTTAAACAGTAGGTAAGATTTATCCCAAATACTATTTGTTCCTGTAGGAATGTAAACCATTACCTTTTATATAAGAGTATCTTTCAACATGACCTGCATTCACTTGAAAATTTGGTAACAAGGTAGTTTATGCAGTAGTCAAAATATGGAGATGAGGTTTGAGTTGTGATTATGTCCGTTACTGACTCACCTTCACTTTTCTGTTTTTTTGTTTTTTGTTTTTAGTGTTTGTTGCCTTTTGTTTTTGAATTTAATTTTTTTTATAAAAAAGAAAAAAAACTAATTTGTTGTAAGGGACGTGGCTGCCCAATGGGTGTTTCCTGTCCCCCACAAAGACTGGCCCTCATTTTGTTTGTCCTTGCAAAGATGAATCTTGTTCAAGGGCTTTCCTTCTAATTAGTGTATGCTGTGGTGATTTGCTATCGTGAGGGGATAAGAAGTGTTCTCTTGGCTTTCTCAGGGTATTCCTAGCTGACTAGAGACTGCAGAGGATAGAAAACTTTTTCTTCACCTATGAGTTTCTTATCATTTAGCCTGTTTTGCCAGTTTTTTATCACGAAATCACCTCTGTAGCTTCCTTACCAGGTAAGGAAGCAACAAGTATTGTTTCAGTGTTAGCCACTGTTTCTAGTTCAAGTTATTAACATATACTAGAGCATTGACCCATAATAGTTCGTTCATGCCACCCGTTGCAATATGGGAATCAGCTTAGTAATTTTGTTAAGTTACTTGTATAAAAATGACATTTTTATAATAAAATTAGGGTTTATAATATAATTACCAAGTAATTACTAAATCAGAGCCCTCCCCCATCCCCTTGTTTTTTTCATGAACTTTGTGGCAATAAATAGAATGACGCCGTTGACTTCTGTCGCTTCCACACCTCCCGTTGCAGTGGGCAAGGCTGTCAACCCCTGCTTTGCAACTGTTGCATTATCACAAATTTTTAGAGTTAGGATACCATGCGAGCATAATTGTTACTAAGTAATTACTTGGTAAGTGTACTATATATAAAACGTAATTTTATTATAAAAATGTCATTTTCATATTATTGTCATATACTGATTGAATACAGCATTCTTGAAATTGTCAAGCTGGTGAAGAGTGATCAAGACATTAGATACTGGATTCCACCCTCCCTTCTTTCCCCTTCTTCCCCACTTTCAAATGTATCACTGGCCAGCTTAGACTGCAAGTTATCATGTACAATTAACTTTATTTTATTTATGGCATTTTTCCAAAGTCGTTGGATTAAGAAGACATGAAAATCAGATGTTTTTTTGTTCCTACACATAATACAAAGCCTTGGTCCTTTACATAAGAATTACTTTCAGCGTAGCTGGAATTCTGTCGTAAGAGAATACAATAAAGGTAGTTAGGCAGTAACTGCTTGTCCGATAGTCGGGAATCCTGCTGGACCTGGACGTTAAACATTCCACTTTGCTTTCAGCTGCTGTCGTGTGCGACGTTCTCTCTGCCCACCTTTGTCGTGAGAGTTGTGAGGATGTTCCTTTATTTTTTATTTTGTTTTTTAATTTTTTTGTTTATAGTGTTTGTGTTTTGTTTTTGCTCTATTTTTAAGATGCAAACCCAAAAACTTGGATAAGCCTCTTCACCCCCATTTGCACAATGTGTTTGCCCTGGAGGGGGGGCAGAAAATGCAGATGGTTTCCACTTAAAAATGGATGTGGATCCTCAAGCCCCTCTGTGCTAAGTGCAGAGGGGGCGAGCGAGAGTGCAAATAGAGACAACCCTTCGTGATACTTGTATCTCTGGTTGGCGGAGAAGAAGTGGGTGAGATCACAAAGAGGGGAGGAGGCGATCACGGGGGAAGTCATCCAAGGCCTCGTCGAAGGGCTACAAGCCCCCGTCAACTCCGTTGGTAGCTAACCCATCGTCTTCCTTTCTCCCTCCGCGTAAGCTTCCCCACCTCGCTCTTTCTCCTTCGGGGGGAATGTCTCCACTTCCACTTCTTTGCCTGATTCATCAAGTGTAGCAGAGTGGGGGAGGCATGCCGACCCGGAGCTGTATTCGGGAACTTCTGCTCACTCTGGAAGGGATCCTTTTCTCCTTCGGGGCAAACAGGTAGTTCTCCCTACTAACCCAACTTTTGCTCTGTCAGGTGTGTCTGACTCGACGGTCGGGGATCTGCAGCAGGCTTGGGTGAAGATGGGGTTTTGTCTGGCGCTTCCTCACTCCAGGGGCTGATGGATCATGTTTTTGCCAGACCCTGTGACTCATGGGGTAGAGTTGAAGACTACTACAACTGTTCGATGCCCATGTAGGCAGCACCACTCCACTTGGTGAACACCCAGCTCATAACTTCGGTTACACCTGCTGTACTCGGGGTCGTCCGTTTGCTTGGGTTGGGCTGGGAACTATCCCCCCCCCTTCCCCCCGGGCGAGGGGGGACCCCCTCCCCCCCCACTGATCTACCCGACTTTCCCTCCCTCAAGATCTGCTGGCCATGGGCGACGATCTCGGCAGGGCCTGGTACTCGCTGGGGTTGCAAGGGACACCGATGGTCCAGGGGCTGCTTAGTCATCTGGCTAGAGGGGCTACGCCGGTCATGCACGGGGCCTACCACCCACGACGGTATCCACGCCGGGTCTACACGCTCGCGCCGCCTCACCTGGTGTATATGCAGCACGTAGCCACGGTGACCCCTCCCGACAGCCGCTGCGCAGGCTCCGCTGCTGGAGGTTTCCTTGCCCGTTGCTACACCGCCTCCTGGTTTCTCCTCCGCTCCTGCCGCAGCCCCGGGCTTCCGGTGTCCCAAGAGCTCACCGCTAGCCCTACCTCCTGTGCAGAGGATGCTGCTGGTTCCTGCCCCGCCTCCTGTTTCTGATTTCGTTGCCGCTCCAGCCCTAGAACCAGTTCCTGCTGCCGTCATTCCTGCTTGTGGTTGTTTGTACTCCCACCCCAGGTCCTTCCAGACAGGTGCAATCGGCCCCTGTTTGCTTCGGCAACTGCCCCGGCTCCGTCCTGGATGGAAGACCTGATGGTGGTGCTGAGGAAGAGGAGGAAGGTGTCCTCTTCGTCTTCATCGTCTTCATCGTCTTCTTCGTCTTCATCGTCTTCTTATTCGTCTTTGTTGCCTGCCGCCGCTTCCCCTTCAACGTCTAAGGCCCCCAAGCCGAAGAAGAAAATGGCTGCCTCCTCCTCCCCTAAGAAGTCTCGTGCCGAGACTTCTAAGGGTTCGTCTCGCTCCGGTGGGACGTTTGGGACTTCCGTCGGTCCTGTTCCTGCGGGGAACTGCCCGTCGGTCTTCTTCCGCAAGGAAGAAGACGGGGATCGGAGGAGTGTCGGCTAGTACCGGCGCTTCCTCACCTGGTGCCAAGAGGTTCTGCCTCGACGCCAGTTACTGTCTCGGCCTCTCGTTCGCGAGTCACCGAGTGTTTGCTCACCTGCGGGTGACCTCGGACAGCCAAGACCCAGGCATTCCGAGTTCTCTCGGTGCCAGGATCCAGGCACGGAACGGAAGACTGGAGGGAGTCGCTCAGACGACTCACCAGACCAGCGATCGCTCTCGTGGCGACGCGCTGGTACCCCAGGGCTGACGCGACAGTACCAGACCACTCGCGGGCTGAGGCAAGGAAGCGGTCCCCTCGGTTGCCTGAACCATCCCCCGGCTGGTCCAGGCGGTGTGTGGACGCACCGTGAGGATAGGCCTCGCTCCCACCACGACAGTGGACTCTGCAGATCCCCCGACCGCCGCTCCCACCAGGGACCTGGGCGAGAGGGGAACCAGCAGCAGCTCTTCTGACGCTCTGGACCGTTGCTGCTGTCCTCGGTCCAGCCGTTCTCCTCCGGGAGAGCCGTTTGACCAGGCCTGCAGACCGATCGCCACCGCAGGTTGATGATCGCCTGCAGCCCCCTCAGCACACCGGCTCTGCCAGTTGGGCGCGGGGGAGCGTCAGGTCTGCCTCTCCGATACCTTCAACTTCCTCGGTGGGCTTTACCGGGAAGAGCGAGGTGATCAAGAGCGATCATGAAGGGTGGGCGCGCCCCTCGTGATCCCGCCACGACGCCCTACAAACCTGGCACGGTCCTCGGACCGACAGGTTGTACGCGCAAGTGGTAGGAGTAGACCAGGAGGGGTCTATCGTGGTTCCTCCATGTGGAAGGAGGAGGCTCTCAGGAGGCATTCTTGTTGGAAGGGCTTGACGGTCCGTCTCCACAGGATGCAGTCACTCCAGAGATCCAGAGGGTGTTCGCAGAGGTGATTGCGCTGATCCGTCAGCACAACGACCTCCGAGAAGGATCGCTGCTCCCACCTACCGAACCACATTGGGCTTGGAAGCGTTCTGGGGGCCATAAGAAGGAACCAGGACGGCGGTGGTCTGCCGCGATCAGCTTTGGCTGACAGCGTGCTGGGCCGGTAGACGCTTCTCCCGTCTCCGGACAGGAGGGGTTCATTTCGGTCCAGTAGGTCCGCTAAGCTCCTTCCTCCACCTACTCACCCCCGACAGAGGCGCTTTTACATGCCTTCGGAGGACCTCTGCCGCCCAAACAGGTTAACCCGGAGCTAGCCAGGCTAACTCCAGGGGTGTCTCTGCCGCAGCTCCTGTCGGAGAACCTCTGGTTCTCGCAGCAGGAGGCACTTGCCTTGGAGTCTACCGCAATGGCAGCCTTCCAGCAGTCTCATGGCTCAACCTGGGGTCCCTCACATGTCGAAAACCGCGGCCTCCTTAGGGAATATCACTCCTGAAGGAGACCCGGCTTTCGTGAGACTGTGCCAGTCTGGGGGTAGGGCTATCGCCTACCTGGCCCACCAGATGGCCAACCTGTGGACCAACTTGGTTCTCGGCATAGAAACACGCTCTTCTCTCCCGAGTGACTAGGGCGGCCGGGCGTGAGGCGGCTCTGGGTCTTCGCAACGGACCGGTGCGGAGCTCCTCCTCTCTCTTCCCGGGAGAGATGGTGGATACTGCGGTAGAAAGACGGCGCACTGACGACAGTGACCGTTTAGTACACCAGGCAGTCTCGAAGGCGTCTGGGCAGCCTCGAGTTACTGCGGCCAAACCTAAGAGTTTGGTTAGCGCTTCCTCTGCGGCCAAGACAATCGTATAGTCGAAGCTCAAAGGAAAGGCTCTGCCTTCAACTTCTTCTAGGGGTGACCGTCACCAGCCCTCCTCACGAGGGGGGCCAGGTAAGAAGAAGTCAAAGAGGTGGGAAACGCTAGGGACGGCGTTCTCCTCACCTGCTGCCGGAAGTGGGGGGGTGCCTGGCGAGCCATTGGGCAACTTGGCAGCGCTACGGTGCGGAGACCTGGATAGTAAATGTCCTTCGGGAGGGATATTTACTACCCTTTGAATCATGAGAAGTCAGAGCTCGAACCCAAGCAGAGGATGAAGTACCTGGGCATGCTGATCGACACAGCAGCAGGGCGAATCTTCCCGCAGATTCGCGGATCAGCAGATTCAGGGAGGCAGTAATATGGTTCCTGTCTCGACAGGAGCAAACCGGCTCAGCAGTGGCAAGTCTTGATCGCCCACCTGTCGTTTCTCGAGAAGCTAGTCCCTCACAGGCGTCTTCACCTGCGGTCTCTTCAGTGGAGACTAAAGGAGTGTTGGTCACAGGCAAGGGACCCTCCCTTCTTCCCTGTGTCCCTCACGGAGGAGGTAAGGCAGACCTAGCCTGGTGGCTGGACGACAGGAACCTCGTAAGAGGAGTGCCTCTCTCTCTCTCTCTCCTCTCTCTCTCTCTCTCTCTCTCTCTCTCTCTCTCTCTCTCTCTCTCTCCCCTGGAGATGCTTCTCTTCTCGGATGCATCGACCGAGGGATGGGGCGCAGACCTGGAGGAGTTGCTGACTGCAGGTGTGTGACCATCATGACAAGCACCTTCACATCAACATCCTGGAGCTCAAGGCAGCGTTCCTCGCTCTCCAAGAGTTCCGGGACCGTCTGATGGGACCACTCGATGGTGTTGATGTGACAAAAACACCCCTCAGCAGTGGCATACGTCAACAAGCAAGGGGGTCTAGTGTCCCTCCCTCCCGTTACACCAGTTGATGCTGCAGGTGCACGAGTGGGCCGCGGCACACTCAATAGAGTTGTCGGCTCGCTACATTCCGGGCAAGAGGAATGTGGTAGCCTACAAGCTCAGTCGTCGGGATCAGGTGATAGGAACCGAGTAGTCCCTTCACCCAGACGTGGCAGAAAGGCTGTTCGACCTGTGGGACAACCTCTTCGTTTACGCCTTCCCCCGTTCCGTCTGATTCGCAGTGATCAGCAGGGCGCTGATCACTGCAAACCTTCGGATGATCCTGGTGGCGCCCAAACGACCTCAAGCCATTTGGTATCCGGACCTGCTGGCTCTGCTTGCCGGAGAGCCGAGAGAGATTTCCCCTGGCACAACCTCCTGTGCCAGCCACACGTGGAACGGTACCACCGATCCATCAAGTCCCTGTGTCTTCACGGCTGGCTTCTATCCACCATCTCTTGCAAGTGAGAGGCTTTTCTCGCAGCGCAGCGACAGAGATGGCCGGATACCTTAGACAGTCCTCTGCGGCTGTCTACCAGGGAAAGTGGTCCGTCTTCTGTTGGTTGGTGTCGTGTACGGGGTCTCTCTCCTTCAGAGCCTCTCTTCATCAGGTAGCGGATTTTCCTTGTATTTCTTCGCCGAGAGAAGCTCCTCTCCGTCTCTGCAATTAAGGGCTACAGAGCCGCCCTGGCCTTAGTCCTTAATTGCTAGGTGTGGATATCTCCTCCTTTCGAGATCTCCCTCCTGATGAAGAGCTTTGAGAGGTCTTGACCCACCCAGGGAAACTCAGGTCCCCGGGATGGGATGTGACTCTCGTCCTTAGGAGTTTGACTCGCAGACCCTTCGAGCCACTCCGAGAGTCATCAGACAGGGATCTGACCCTCAAGACCCTCTTCTTGCTGGCCCTGGCATCGGCGAAGAGAATAGGCGAACTTCATGGTCTTTCCTTCAACGTTAAAGCATTCCAAGGGATGGGATCGGTGACGCTCAATTTCGTCCCGAACTTCATAGCGAAGACTCCAAAGAATCCTTCGGTCCCTGATGACCGGTTCGAGTCCTTCACGATCCCCTCCCTGAAGGATTTCACCAATAATAATGATGCGGATGAGATGCGCTGCTTTGTCCTGTGAGGGCGCTACGGCGCTATCTGAAGAGAACTCGGCACCTCAGGCCTGAATGTCGACACCTCTTCGTTAGCACTGGGGTTACCAAGAAAGAGGTTTCCAAGAAACACTTTTCTTTCTTGGCTGGCGTGCGGTGATCAGGAGGGGTTACGAGACAGCTGACAGTGACGACACCCGTAACCTTCGTCCGAGAGCCCACGAAGTCAGAGGTATTGGTCCAACCCTTGCGTTCCGCAAGAACTTCTCCCAGCACAGGTACTGAAGGCAGGCGTTTGGGCCAACCAGGACCCCAAAACCCCCCCTTCACTTCTTTTTACCTTCGGGATATCACCCACAGGTCCTTGGACACCCTTTTCCTTGGAAACCTTGTGGTGGCTGCTCAACTTAATTTGTGTAGTCTACCCAGCACCCGAGCAGACAGAACAGCATCACATCCTTGTTGTGACTGTATGCATGGACGATTGTGAAAGAGAGTGTGACTGGCTTCTCTTCCTCCTTCATTCTTCCCTCTACCTTTGGGCGGAGGGCCACGGTCGTCACTACGCTGAACAGGAGGCCGATGCAGGTAAGCTACACAACCGAGCCCCATTCTATCCCTTTCAGTAGGATAAAAGTGTTTATCCACCACTCCTCAACAAGGGGGATAGTGGAAGCCAACAAGAGACAAACCCATAACTTTACCTTTGCTGAAGTTGAAGTAGGAACTAGTTCTTGCTTTTTTTGCTATTATAAGAGGTACGCTTGCCTCCCTCTTATAAAATTTGGTCCAGAAGTCTGACCACTGATCCTGTGTGCACACCCCGATCAGCTGGGCAGAGGCTGGGATCCCTCCCTCTGCTCTTACGACCAGGGAGGGAATCCAAGTAGGACGAACACCATCTGTTCATTAGACTCAGATGCCACCCACTTTGCAAATAGTGAGTCCTTCCTATTGTAAAGGACCGATGGTTTGTATTCCGTATCGGAACTAATAACAATTTGTCGAAAATTGTATTTTTCCTAACTACAAACCTGAGGTCCTTTACATATAGTCCCACCTCATGCCACCCCTCACTCTGCGTTTCCTGGGCCTCAAGCAAAGTGGCTCCTCGCCTCGCAGTCGAGCTGACCGCCACCTGCCGGACAAGTACGTTAACTACCGAACCCCTTGTTTAAAAGGCTACGACCAGTTCAGCTGCGCTAAGTACCTTCCTATTGTAAAGGACCTCAGGTTTGTATAGTTAGGAAAAATACAATTTTGTACATGCAACTTCCCCGGCAGATATATACTTAGCTGTATCTCTGACGTCCCGACAGAATTCAAAACTCGCGGCACACGCTACAGGTAGGTCAGTGATCACCCTCTCCCAGCCGCTGGGTGGCGGGAATAGGAACCATTCCCGTTTTCAGACCAGATTTTTTTCTGTCGCCGGTGCTAACAACATCGTTGTTAGTTCTTCCTGCACGGAATTCTGCTTGCTTTGCTAGATTAGGTTTGGTGAAGTATTCTTTCTTTGCTTGGTATACGCTGATTTGGACCGTTATTTGGATTTGCTTAGGATTCTTCATTATGGCTGATGTTGTGCCTGAAACTCGTTTTAGAGTTTGTGTGAAAGAAGGATGTAAGGTGAGACTGCCGAAAGCTTCGGTGGACCCTCACACTATTTGTGTTTAAATGTAGGGGGAATGAAGAATGCTCAGTTAGTAACACATGTGACGAATGTTTGATGTTTGACTGAAGTGCACAATGGAAGAGTTTGACTGCGTATGTAAATAAGTTGGAGAAAGAATGAATTAGGAAAGCTGCTAAAAGTTCAAGTAGGTCCTGCTCTTTGGATCAGGACAATCTTTTATTTCCAATGTAATTTTCTCCTACTGCTAACGCAGGTTCAGCTCCCTCTTCCCCCGCAGCGAAATCGTAGATTCGTCTCGATCGGAGAAAGCTGCAATGGAAGCGTCGATCCGTAATTTGCAAAGGCAATTACGAGAAATGGAAGGTAAGAGTGAAGTGTACAGTGTCCCCAGTGTAGTGGAGGGGGCGTTCTGACCGACTCCGCATTGCTCCTAGGCCTAGACCTCTTTCAGACTCCATGACCAAGGGAGGAGGAATGTCGAAAGCCCCGCAAGGGGGATGTAGAGTATTCCCAAACGGTCAGGCGTCCCTTTGGCAGGCCCTGTAGACTCGTCCCAGGCTGCCTTGGCAGCTATAGACAAAGCGTCCTTAGGAAGTGTTTTTCCGACTCGGATTCTACTTCTCCGAGACGCGGATGGAGCTCCGCGTCTAAGTCGCGCCCTCTGAAGAGAGCCTGGAAGGCGCTGCAGGAGACGCATAGACTCCAGCCCAGAGCCTTTTCCGGAGTATTCTCCCGCTCACAGAAGAAGAGCGAGCGATGAAGTCTCCTGTCTCTTCTCCGGAAGGAATTCGTGCTTCTACAAAGAAGTTCTTGGTAGGACTGCAGGAGCAGCTATCCTCGTTAGTAGGCTGCGCTGTCTAAGGAGCCTTCTCGCAGGAAGGACGTCTCTCTTCCAGTAAAGAGCTCTCGTAAAGAGACGGTCGTCAAGTTGGCGTTCGGATTCTGGTAGGCGTCTCTCTCCTGGAAAGCGCTAATCCCAACAAGATCATTGTTATACGCCTCTCCCTTTCGAGAACGACTATACTACTCCGACCAGAAGAGCTTCTTCTAGTAGGATCCCGCATTCGTCTAGACGCCCTCCGAATAAGGGCGCAAGCCCCTCTCCTGACAAGGATAGTCGATCCTTTCGTAGGAGTAAAGAATGTTCTTTCTCCTTATAGTCGTTCTCTGAGAGATAGAAGCGCCTCTCCTTGCTATCTTAAGGAACAAGATAATCTCCGTTATTCACGGGGACGCAGAGAGAGAGAAGAAGAAAATCTCGCCCCCCAGACGTTCTCGGAGAGATTTTAGCGCCTCTCCTAGCAGGCGCCATCGTGATGTTAAACGGTATTCTTCAACCAGGCGTTTTACTCCTTCCAGGCGCCCAGAACGGGACGCTAGCGCCATCTCCTCCATGCAGATGCCAGGAGCCTGAAAAGAGCATGATGGGGTTCTGTACGCCCTACTCCTGTTAGGCTTTCCTTAGGAGTTACGAGTTTGCCTTCTCACAAGAATCTTCGGAAGGAAGTAAACCCCTCTCCTTGGCAGGATCCAGGATGAGAGCAGACGTTTTTCTACCCCAAGGCGCGGTAGCGCCTGATAGACGCTACCGACGTGACGCTAGTGCCTCTCCTCACAGGCGCCAGAGCCTGGAAAGAGCCTGTTCGGGATTCTCGCCCTACTTCCTTATAGATTTTCCTGTAAAGATGCGAGCTCTTCCCCTCTCAGGCAGCAAGAACTTTTGAGAAGAAGCAGGCATTCTTCTTCCTGCGAGGCCCCACCTTCCAGTAGAAACTGTTTCTTCAGGCAATAGGATCTCTTGGGGAGTGGTCTTCCTTCCTCTACCAAACTTCCTTCGAAGGAAAAGAGCGCTTCCTCCTTCTAGGACTCCTTCTCCGAAGAGGCATTCTTCTCCTAATGCTACCTTTGAAGAGGTATCTGAGGAGGAACTTCCTGTAGATGCGGGCGTCTCGGATTACAAGAGACTGGCAGCCCTGCTTCTTCAAGAGTTCGGTGACTCTCTTCGTCCTGCAGATCCTCCTTCGCCGGGATCACTGCTTTCAAGCACTAAGCTTTCCAAGTCCTCTTCGTTCGTGAAAATGAATCCGACCCTTTCGATGAAGAAAGCCATCAAGAGCTTGGAGAACTGGCTCCTCTCTAAAAAAGAAGCGGGCAAGACGGTTTTTTCCTGCCTCCTTTGAAGTTGGCAGGTAAGCCAGGTGTCTGGTATGACACGAAAGAGCCAATGGGATTGGGCCTCCCTTCTTCAGCTGATGCTGATTTTTCAGCGTTAGTGGATTCGTCTAGAAGACGCTCTCTTCATTCGCAAAGGCCTCATGGGGAATGTGCGGAAATGGACCATTTACTTAAGGGTCTATTTCGCACACTTGAGGTCTTTAATTTTATGGATTGGGCCTTGGGAGCCCTGGCCAAGAGAGCACAGGATCCAGACTTTGTTTCGATGGAAGTTTTAACGAGTGTACTTTCTTGTCTGGATAAGGCCTTGATGGATGGATCTACGGAGGTGGCTTCTCTCTTTGGATCGGCAGTCCTTAAAAAGAGATCTGTCTAGAGTTCTTTTTGACGAAATCGGTGTCTCCTCTACAGAGATCCTCCCTGCTTTATTCGCCCCTGTCTAGTCACCTGTTTCCACAAGAGACAGTGAGAGATATATCTAAGTCTTTATCCGAAAAGGCTACTCAGGATCTGCTTGCGCAGTCGGCAAAAAGACTAAAGCCAGCAGTCCCTTTGGCTAAATGAGAGAAGCCTGCTTTTCAGCAGCCCTTTCGAGGAGAAGAACGACGGCTTATGAGGAATGTCGCTCATTGGCTTCATATCGAAGGAGTAAGAATCTCGTTGTATCTCGACGATTGGCTGATCCGGGCCCAATCAAAAGATCGATGTCTGGAGGACTTGAAATTAACACTGGACCCAGTTCAGTCCCTGGGACTGTTACTAAACCTCGGGAAGTCCCAGATGAATCCCCAGCAAAGCATTGTCTATCTGGGGATTCTGATGGATGGTCTCGGGGTTTTCTGTGTATCCATCAAAGGAACGACAGGAGAGATGTTTACAGAAAGTGACGACCTTCCTAGAGAAAGAACAATGTCCGCGAGGGAATGGATGAGTCTTCTGGGGACCCTTTCCTCGTTGGAACAGTTCGTTTCTCTAGGGAAGCTACACTTAAGACCCCTACAATTCTTCCTCAGAGAGAAATGGGATCAGAAGCACCAAGAGCTTTCGGACTCCTTTCAGCTCTCAAAGAGCATAAAGGAGGACCTCAGTGGTGGTTAGAGCCAAACAGATTGAATCAAGGGCTCTCCCTTCAGTTGTCGAGCCCTCGCCTAGTGTTATTTACAGACGCCTCGGAAAAAGGATGGGGACGAGACTCTAGGCTTGAGAGAAGTGTCAGGCACCTGGAGTGGGGAACAGGTGTCCTGGCATATCAACAAGAAGGAACTAGCAGCAGTCCATCTAGCTCTCGTTCACTTCGAACCTCAAGTATTGGGTGCCGTGTTGCAAGTGAATTCCGACAACACGACAGCTCTAGCCTATATAAGGAAACGGAGGTACTCACTCCTTCTCCCTGTTCGAGAAAGCAAAGGAGCTTCTTCTTTGGACCGAGAACGGCGAATAACTCTTCTAACCAGGTTCATCCAGGGGGAAAAGAACTTGAGAGCAGATCTTCTGAGCAGAAGAGATCAGGTCCTTTCCACGGAATGGACTGCATTCAGAAGTGTGCGACGAGATTTGGGACCTCTGGGGGAGACCCAATATCGACCTGTTCGCAACGAATTGGAATGCGAGGTTGGAGAACTACTGCTCTACGATTTCAGATCCAAAGGCAGTTGCAGTGGACGGTCTCCCTCTGGGATTGGAAGGGGATCGACGGGTACGCTTTTCCTCCTTTCAAGATAATAGGAGAGGTGGTAAGGAAGTTCGTTTCGACGGAGGGAGCCAAACTGACCCTCATCGCCCCATTCTGGCCAGCCCAAGATTGGTACACAGAGGTACTGGAATGGATGATAGATTTTCCCGAGGGCCCTTCCACTGGCGGAAGGATCTTCTAGACAGATCCACAAAAACCTCCCCGCTCTCAGTCTGACTGCCTTCAGACTGTCGAAGGACTTGTCAGAGCGAGGGGGTTTTCACACAAGGCTGCAAAGGCAATTGCTAGAGCCAGAAGACCTTCAACTCTTCGCTGTACCAGTCGAAGTGGGAGGTGTTCCGAAGATGGGCCGGGGAAGTCCCAGAAAGTATCCTCTTCCAGTACCTCTGTAACTGAAATAGCGGATTTTCTCCTTTATTTTGAGGGAGAAATGCAATCGGCCGTTACCACAATAAGGGGATATAAAAGCATGCTCTCATCTGTTTTTAGACATAGAGGCCTTAATATCTCGGAGGACAAGAATCTGCATGACTTGTTAAGGTCCTTTGAAACCTCGAAGTCCAGACTATAAGACCACCTAGTTGGAACCTGGATGTGGTTCTTAGATATTTAATGTACCGAGAAATTCGAACTTTTCCTCAAAATTCCTCATTCAGAGACTTGACTAAAGAAAAGTCTCTCTTTCTCTTTGCACTAGCCTCTGCTAAGAGAGTTAGTGAACTTCAGCTTTAGAAGGAACTGTGGGCTTTAAGGAAGATTTCTGCAGTATGCTCCTTTAATCCCCCGTTTTTTTAGCAAAGAACGAAAATCCTTCTAAACCATGCCAAGGACTTTTGAGATTAAGGGACTGTCCTCTTTGTAGGGAAGACTTCGAGAGGCATTGTGCCCAGTCAGATCCTCAAGTTCTACCTAGAGGAGGAAGAAGCTACTTGGTGGAAATGTGGATAGCCTTTGGTGTTCCGTAAGAAATCCTAAAGAGGATATTTCTAAGAATGCTCAACCGTATTTTTATTAAGACATTATCAAAGAACGCATGCTTCCTGTGAAGAGGAACATTTAAGGCTTCTAAGAGTCAAAGCACATGAGGTCAGAGCTGTAGCTACCTCTTTAGCGTATCATAGGAATATGTCGATACAGACTCTTGTCGAATCCACCTATTGGAGGTGCAATTCGGTTTTGTATCAATTACTTAAGAGACGTGCGAGTCACTTATGATAAGTGCTTCTCTCTCGGACCGTTCGTGTCTGCGGAGATTCGTTGCTGGCAAGGAGCTGAACCTAATCCTTTATAGTTAGTTAAGTTAGTAATTTTGTTAAACGTTTTTTTGGTGTTGTGTTTTTTGGTGGGCGATTGGAAGGGGTCTTGGGAATGCTCCTTTCAATCGTAGTGTTAACAAATGTAGTGTGGTCAGGTGGTCGGGATTGGTTTTTTGTGCTCCTTGTTAGTGATTTGGACCTAGGCTCTGTCATGTAGAGGGTTTAGTCCCCGTTGATATGACAAAGGTGAAGGCTCTACCATGTAAGGTGGGTCACCCCCATTGGTATGATCCAAGACAAGGCTCTGTCAAGTAAGCGGGCTCGCCCCCATTGACACGATCCAGAAGAGCTATCAGTTCAGGTCTCATCCCCACTGAAACTCTTGAGGCAAGCAGACTCATAGAACAGTAATCATGAAGTCTTCTGCCAATAAGGTAGGAACCAAGGTTTTTAATAAGTTTATATATAGTGACCACAATCCATGTTGTTTTTTTCCCTGTTTTTTGATTGTTATTTTATATTGATAACTATCTCTTACCCGCCACCAAGGTGTCAATCAGCTAAGTATATATCTGCCGGGGAAGTTGCATGTACAAAAATGATATTGTTAGTATACAATAAAGTTTTGTACTACTTACCGCGGCAGATATATACGATGAATGGCCCACCCATCCTCCCCTCAGGAGATAGGTGTAAGAAAAAAAAAAAAAAAACTGGTCTGAAAACGGGAATGGTTTCCTATTCCCGCCACCCAGCGGCGGAGAGGTGATCACCTGACCTACCTGTAGCGTGTGCCGCGAGTTTTGAATTCTGTCGGGACGCGTAGACATAAGCTAAGTATATATCCTGTCCGGGTAAGTATGTACAAAACTTTATTGTATACTACAATTGTCATTTTTCGACAAATTGTATATCAGTTTGACAAACTAATGTTTACTTTGTAGTACGCCACTTAGCAAACGGTAGTTAATCAGTTAAATGGGGGAGGATAACTACAGAGCATGGATTAAGAGAGGACTGTAAAAATTGGGAAACAGCAGTATGGATTCGTGAGAGGAAGAGGGATGGTGGATGCCATTTGTTCATAGAAAGACAGCTACAGGAAAAGAGGCTTGAGGGAAACCAGGAGCTCTTGTGCATTTATATAGGGACCTAGAGAAAGCATATGATACATCCCAAGAGAAGTGATGTTGGTGTTTAAGGAAAAATGAAAGTTCCAGTGAAGTTGGTTAGGCTGGTCGAGATGATATAAAGGAACAAGCACAAAAGTGATAACAGCAGTTGGGGAAACAGAAAACTTTGAGGTTGGATTACACCAGGGTCAGCATTAAGCCATTTTTGTTTGTGCTGGCATTGGATATGTTAAAAGTGAAGAGATCAGGAATGAAGAGCTGTGGGAGTTGTACGCCAGTGATCTGGTGATTACTGGTGAAAATGAGGCGGACCTACAGAGAAGGGTTGGAAGAGTGGCAGGAGTCTTTAGAGAGGTGAATGTGAATGCAGCAGAGGTTTTGCTGAGAAGTAGGGAAAATAGAGACAGAATAGTAATACAAGAAAGAGGAGGCTCCATTATAAAACAGGCAGAAAAGTTTAAATACTTTGGATCGACTTTAAGCCAAGAGGGAGGATGTGAGGCTGAAGTTGACAGTAGGATAAAAGCTGCATGGGGTAAATGGAGAGAGGTTGCTGGAGTGGTATGTGATAAGAAAGTGCCATCAAACTAAAATTCAAGATATAAACACTGGTAAGATCAGTGTTAATGTATGGAGCAGAAACATGGGCTCCAAGAAGAAAAGAGGAAGCAAAGCTTGAGAGAACAGAGATAAAATGCTGAGGTGGATTATGGGAACATCACTGCTTGAGAGATTGGAAAATGATAAAATAAGGGAAGGGGCAGGCTTGTAAATATTACAGAGGTGATAAGAGAGTCACGATTGAGATGGTATGGACATGTGTTGACGATGGATGATGATGAGAGAGTGAAGAGGGCTTTGGAAGGAACCTGTTAGAGGAAGAAGATTGAGAGGGAAACAGAGAATTAGATGGCGAGATAAAGTGAAGGAAGATATGGAGAGAAGGTTTGGATGGTTTGGTGGAAGTTGATGCCTTTGATAGTAAGGCAGGGATATCACAAAATTTGAATCTAAACTGCTGTGAATAAATGAACTAATAACTTTGTAAGTACTTGGTAAGTTTCTTATATAAAATTTGTAGTTATTTACTGTGCTTGTTACTAGGTAATAAAGGTAATTTTATGCTAAAAGTTATTCAGTGGTGTGATTTACTTGTACAGATAATAGTTACATTTCCCAGTGCTTTGATGGTGCCATAATATTTTTAAATTTTTAAAAATTTATGAATAGCAATCAAAATTTTAATTCTAGTTTCAAAATACCAAGTTAACCAATGCAAAACATGAAATAACTTATACAATTTTATTTAATTTTCAGTTAAGCTAATGATGGTTTTGTATACTATTTAAGGATAATAAAATGCAAAAAATATCTCCAAAGGTAAAATATAAAAATATGGTGATCTTCATGAAACCAAAAATGATTTTGGGAGAAAATGTCCTTTTCCGTGATAAAAGGTGTGACCTCTCTCATTGTTAAATCTTTAGGTTTTCAGATATTTAATGAAGGAAGTGTTGGAAATTGGAAATTGAACCAGTAACTTAATGCCACATTCTCTTTGGTTTGCTTCCTCTCTCTCTCTCTCTCTCTCTCTCTCTCTTCTACTCTCTCTCTCTCTCTCTCTCTCTCCCAAATGTTAATACTGTTGTAAAGTACTAATATTCTATGTGGACTACAGGTACGTGTGTTCGTTTCACCTGATGGCCGATTGCTTAGTCTCGTGTGCCGACATAAAAACAGTTAAGCTTCATGATGTTTCACACTGCCAGTACTCTGCACAGTTTCCCAGATCTTAGAGGATCATCCACTCATGTCGCATTTCATCCCATCTGGTACCTGTATTGCTGCAGCAAATTCTGATAATTCTGTTAAAGTAAGGTTGTTGTGGATTCTTTTTATAATGATGTCTAAGTTGTTTTCTGTCTGTCAGTATCTATGGAATAATGGTAACTTTTCGATAGTTGTATATGGAAGATGGACTGTTATCTATGCTATTCTCATAAAACCATTATATTTCTCTGTAGATTTATGACATAAGGACACGCAAGCTTTTGCAACATTATGATGCCCACTCTGGTCCTGTCCTCTGCTTATCATTCCATCCATCTGGTGAGTATATTCTAAGACAAGGTGTTCACTATAGGTAGAAGTGGAAGGATGTAAAGGAAGAAGGCATTAAAGAATACAAAACAAAATAACATAAACAGCTTGGAATAGCAACAAACAGAAGTGAGTAGGGTTGTTCAATTTACAAGTGGAAAATGAAGTTAAGAATTGAGTAAATAATGAAAATAGAAAGTAATAAAAGACATATAAGAAAGCAAAGTAGTAATGGAAACTGTAATTGTCAGAAATGTATTTAAACTAATACAAGGAGTGGGGGGGGCAAGTAAGCTCAAACCAAGGCCTTAAGCCTTCTACCAAGTTCAAAGTCCTGTTTATAGGTAACCTTACTTCGCCTTTAGCATATGTATCTGTAAGCTTCCTGTATATACTGTGTAGTTATTTTTTAAAAATCTTTTTTGTTGACTCAAGTTTCCATTCTGTGAATCAGTAGCATTTCATAATGAGATTAAAATACAAGTCCTCATGAGATTTTGCTAAGTTATAAGACAGTATTAGTTTAAACAAATGTGTACTATTATGGATTTAAGATAACAGTAAAAGAATGTTTCATATTTAGTTTTCACTATAACTCTAAAGCAAAAGTAGGTAATATTCAGAAAATTTTACAAAAAAGATGGAATTGCAGTTTGCATAGGAAAACAAAATTAAATCCCTCAGTAGCCCTGGAATGAACATTTCTACTGAGTAATTCAAGTTATTAACATAATTAAAGTCTACATGCTGCTCAGAAGATGAGAATGCATGATAACCTTAAAATTCCAATGGAAATTATTCACCATATACCTTAGGTGCTCAAGAGATTTTGAGGTGACGACTCAGACCTCTTGCCTTTGTACCGGTGGAGGAAATACATCTAGAATGTGGTGTCCTTCGTGAGGTGGGAGATGGGTTTAATTCTGCAGGCTTGTATGTAGAATCCCCAAAATGAGTCTAGTGATGTAAAGTGACAAGTTTTTTACTGTAATGTTATGCACCAGGGGATGGGGTTGTACTCATGGACAAGTTTTACCAGCATGGAAGGTGCAGTGCTTTCCTATTCCTCCTCCTTTAACCCATCATCCTTATTTATAATTCATGGATTTGCAAAAGATGTACGGTATACGTAGTCTTTCATGGGTATGAGCTCTTTTTATGACATGAATTGTAGTTGATTTCTGCCTTCTTTACTTCCAGTTGCAGAACAATGTTATAGTTATTACTTACCTACAGATGGGTTAAAGACATAACTACATAGACAGTGGCTTTCAACTATTCAACTTCTGTTTGTCCTCAAGATAGAGTTCTTACTGTTGTATTTGTATGGGGACATTGGGACAAAATGATGGTACCCAGTAATTACTTAGCTAAGAGTTTCTACTTTACAGCAGCTTAAATTTTTAAAACTAGCTGTAGCGATAGTTTTTTTGTTTACGTAGGTGAATAGCCCCTCTCACTTTTGGGGTAAGAAAGGAACAACTACAGCCCAGAAACCAATTTTGTTTCTGGGGCTTAAGACCAACACAGTGTTAAGATCGCAGCTGAACTTTGGATTTTGTTTGATATTTTCACCTTGGTGAAGTATTAATTATTTATTCAAGAATTCCCATCATTGGAATAGTGATTGTTTTCTCTGATTTAATATCTGATTTTGACATTTCTAGTGAGTTTTGTCAGACACTAGTTCTCTAGTAGTACAGTGGTACCTCGACATACGAAAGGCTCAACTTATGAAAAACTCGAGATACGAAAGCAAATACAAAGATTTTTTTGGCTCTACATACGAAAATAGTTCAAGTTACGAAAGGTTGTTACTGCAAAGTCCCGAGATTCGCCCGGACCACCGAGAACAATTTTAAAACTCATGCGCCGCCAACTGAGTAAACTCGCCACCATCCTCCCGCTCTCCCATTGGTTCCTGATGCTAGTCACCCCATAAAATCCTGCTCTCCTATTGGCCAGCATCTACCCCTTGTTGCTTTAAGTATTCTATTGGTAAAAGGATGCTGTAAATTGAAAAACTTATTCATGCAATACATTTAATAAAAAAAAAATATTAGGTAAAGATAGAATAAAGAATAGAAATCAATGGTGTTATTATACTGTTTGTAGTTTCAGTAGTTGAAGAGAGATAATGAAATTTTATGGCTTACTGTGTACTAGGAAAAGGGATTGCTTGTCGATCGTTCGATATTTGTAAGTGCTGGATGTAACAGAAGTTTGGAAGCTTTTTTTTGTTTGTTTATTATAGTTGATGGTTACTTAATAATCATTTGAAATGAGTACATGCAATACATTTAATAAAAAAAATTGTGAATTAGATATACAATATAAAATAAATCAGACTGCCAACAAATACGTATTTTTTAGAATTCTTCTTCTGTTTTAATATTACGTTACGTATATGTTTCATTATGGCTGTCAGTAACTCGGTATCTCCATTAGGTAAAGATAGAATAAAGAATAGAAATGAATAGTTATTATACTGTTTGGTAGTTTCATTAGTTGAGGAGAGATACTAATGAAAATTTATGGCTTACTGTGTCCAAGGAAAAGTGATTGCTTGGCGTTCGTTCGGTACTCGTAAGAGCTGATTGTAAACAATCAATTGGAAGGGTTTTTTTGGTTTGTTTGTTTGTGTATATAGTTAATGATTAATTAATAACTTATTTGAAATGAGTACATACTGATTATACATTTTATTGGCATATTCTAAGCTTTTAGCTTCTTAGGTTTAGATGTCAGAATCATAGACTAGGCTGCAGTAGCACCACTACATAGGCTAGGCTTATTGCTAAGGACATATGCTAAAGTCCTAATATATGCAGTAAAAGTGGGGTTGAACATTACATGCAGTTGAATATTACTCAGTATGTACAGTATTTTGCCTTTTTTGGAGTCATATTTCTTCCGTCAGATCGGCGTTGTAAACCCTAGAACATGTGTTTTAGGCCTGGAAATATAATTTACTTGGGGTGTTTTTGGAGGGCTTGGAACGGATTAGCCATTTTACATGTTAAAATGGTGGTCCAAGATACGAAAACCTCATGATACGAAGGGCACCTCGGAAACGGGTATTAATTTCGTATTTCGAAGTACTACTGTAATCAAATTTAAAAAAAAAAAATTATTTTGTCATTCATAGTCATCTTATACCACAGATATGAGATACATTCATGAAAATTTTCCATGATTTTTTACCTCATCTTATATAAAGGTCATCTCATACATGGAAATATATATACGTATTTACTATATATGGCTGGAGTTGGAGGTAAGCATCGTTAAGAAAATATTTTCATGTTGAGTGCAGTATTTCATAATTAATGGGATTGAAAACATTTTATTGGGATAATACGTACAGGTTTTTCATCAAACCAGAATCAATTACAGTCAATCCTCAGTTTTCGTATGCCTCTCTTTTCGTATGTTTCGGTTTCCATAGACTTTTTTCTACAAAATTTTGTCTCAGTATCGTATGTTTCCTCAGTTTCCGTACACTCAGAAACGCTCCATCCGGGGCCCAGCACATGACCAGGCCCTGTATCAGGGCCAAAACAAAGTATCCCTTCTTTTGTGCCCCATTCTGTTTTTGTGTTATTTGTTTTTGTGCTTTTTGATTCGAGTGCAACTGCTAAATAAGCCATCATGGGGCCAAAGAAACAGTTCCAACTTGCCTCAAAAAAAAGTGAGAAAGAAAAAACTATAGAATTTAAGAAAGGAGCTCGTAGCAAAGTGGTAGTAGGGAAGTTTTGCATTGCCGATATCTTGGTGAGAAAATGCCTACAACAAGTGTTGCTGTTAGTGAATTTTAGGCAAGCAGAGGCTAGTTTTGTTTTGAAAAATTCAGAAAACTGATGGGCATACATAATGTGTCTACTTCAGGCATTAAGGATATGTTTGCAAAGTGGAATGATATACAAAATTTTGTGGAGAATTATCATCCCAACTAAGAAGTAATCCATGTCTCCAAGTAATGACAATGTCATGTGTAACTTTAGGTAAATTTTAAAGAAACACCAGAAACAAATTTCCCTGGATAGTTTTGTTGTGCGACAGGGGTCCAGTAACTCAAGATGGTGCCAGTAAAAAACAAAGAAGTCCTGCTGGAGGGAGATTTTCCCTTCCAAACAATAACCTCCTCCTCCCTCTCCCCTCCTCCCCGTCTTCCATACGCTGACAGGTGTTTCCCATAAAGGTAAGAGTGATGTTAAATATTCATTTCATTAGTCATTTATATTAATTTTCATTGTTTTCTGTATGTAAAACTGTGTTTAGTCCCTATAAAATTATTTTTTTTTTAATATTTTGGGGGTTAGAATGCATTAATTGTATTTACATTATTCCCTATGGGAATTATTGTTTTGTTTTTGTGGGAGGATCTGGAACAGATTATGTACGAAAACTGAAATTCCACTGTGTTTCCATAAAACTTTTCAAATAACTTTGCAACACGAATAGCCTAGTTTTGTGGTCGTAGTTGTGGACTATCCTACGAGTAGGTTGGTTGTGATAATGTTGTCAAAACATTTCACCCGAAGGAAAATATTTCATAACTTACTAAATAATAACATTAAAAAGGTAAAAAATCTTTTTTCCTCAGACAAACTAGTGGCTCTCCATGAAACATTTCAAATAATTTGCTCCTAATATTTGTGTTTGTTGAGATTACCAACAAATGTAATACTTACTGGACCAAAATTGGGGTATGTATGCTGATTTCTTTTTGCACAGAGCCATTGGAACCTAATCCCTGTGCAAAAAGAGGGAACTACTGTATCTTACCCAGGTATACTAATTACGAACAAAGCCCACCCACTTCCCCTCACATGGACTAAGGTTTAGGGTATAGATAAAATTGGTTTATGGGCTGTAGTTGTTCTCTTATCCCGAAAGTGGGACGGGCTATTCACCTACATAAATAATAGACTATCACTACCTCTAGTTGTCAAAATTTAAGCTGCTTCGAGTAGAAACTCTTAGCTACGTAAGGTGGATACATATAGTTACAATCTCATTTTATCATAGAAATATCATTTTGATTTCAGGTCATATTCTGTTAACAAGCTCTGCAGATGGAACCTTGAAAATATTAGATTTATTAGAAGGTCGGCCTATTTATACACTACATGGACATCAGGGTGCTGTTCCATCCTGTGACTTTGCTGCTGAGGAGAGTATTGTCATCAGGTGGCTAGTGACACACAGGTAATGTTTTAGGACTTTATGTATCAATATTTTTTTCATTGTAATGCAATAGTTCACCTGTGGTATACTACTGTAGTTATAATATGATACATATCACATTTATTCACTACAGGTAATGGTGTATAAAACCAACATCGAGTCAGTGGAGTTGTGTGAAACCTTGTCCGTCACAGAGGATTCTCGTTACCATAAGCCTCATGACATAACTGTATCGGTACCAGCAGAAGAAGATTCAGATGATGATGTAGCTGTCATTGGAACTCATGATGGAAGTCAAGCACACCAACAGCAAGACACAAAAAACCGTCAGGTTTGTTAGCTTTTGTTTTTACATTTTCAGTCATCACTACGTAGTGTTGTACATATTAGACTTCATGGTAAACTGAATCAGAAATTATATATTAATGGTATACGTACTGTATGCACTGAAAATACTTATCTCTGTCACAGAGCTGTATGGTCTCTTGTAGAGAGACCATATATTAACCTGTGACTTATTCCTTTGCATGCACATACTGTAAAATTGTTATACATCATAGTACATCTCAAACTCTTGGATTTATTAGTAAAAGTGATTACCCAAACAAAAGAGTTATAGTAGAAAATTTAGAATAGTACTTACCTTGTGTAATCAGTTATAACTTTGAGTGTCAGGCAAAGAATGCACAATTAGCTTTTCTTAATCCCACAAACTTACATGTGAATAAAGTGATACAAAGCATACAGGGTTTCGAATACTGTCCATATCTGACCGTACTATGTCCCAATTAATGTTAATGAAATTAATATAAATCAAAACTCAATATTCTGTACTGCAACACAGTATGGTGCGTTATACTCAACTGTACTAATTACATCTAGTATAGAAGTTAATGCATCACTGTCTCCCACCTCTTTAGCTAATACAGTATTAGAATTTCTGTTATGGTATTCTTTAATTTCTGAATCTTGTATCAGAACCACTGAACAAATACTTTGATATCATGCATTAATTGTTTTGTCCGCACTATTTAATAGCATTACGTATTGCTATTATCACTACTCTTTCCAGCTTTTGCTACATTTTCACATTGTCTGGGCCTTTTCATAGAATTGGTAGTAAGTGCACAAATTACCCTGGTCAAAAGAGCTGGCTTATTATAGAAGTACTGATTG
Organism: Macrobrachium nipponense; assembly: GCF_015104395.2. Classification (NCBI taxonomy): domain Eukaryota; kingdom Metazoa; phylum Arthropoda; class Malacostraca; order Decapoda; family Palaemonidae; genus Macrobrachium; species Macrobrachium nipponense. The sequence goes on along the minus strand of NC_087202.1, from coordinate 135,337,304 downwards.
AGGGGTTGGGATGGAAGTTAAAAACCAGTAACACCCTCAATGTTAAACTACATATTACAGGGTTTGATAACCAGGTAAATTATACCAGAATGAAGCATTTATAAGGATTCTTGCTTATTAAGGATTTTGACGAAGTAAAAATCTATTTCTGGGTGATTGGCTCGTGTCGCCCTATGAAATATCCTTAAGTTCATTATTTCTAGGTAAATTGATCCTAATATTACCAAAGAAAAAATAAAATCAAGAAAAATGTCAGTTAAACTGACTCGCTCACTCTATAAAAGAAGTGTCGGTATGGTACAGGGGCGAGTGAGATCACTACCATGAGTCATTTCCATTTAGACCTTCCATCACAAATCCCCCACCTGAGAGAGCTGATACCAAAGGGTGATGCGTCCGCTACTACTACTACTACCGACGCCAAGCGGAGAGCAGCGCCTCTAGCGGCCATCCTTTATAAATGGTCATCTTGTCCGGCAGGGTGGGTAGGGAAAAAACAGGGTGGGTTTCATAGGGCGACACGAGACAATCACCCAGAAATAGATTTTCCTTCGTCAAATCCCTTTTCTGGGCTCAGCTCGTGTCGGCCTATGAAATAGTAACCAGAGAAACAGACAAGATGGAAATAAAAGGTCAAAATGAAACAAAATTGTAAAAAGATTGATATATAATATAAGTGAATCAAAAAACCAATTACACTATATTAATATAAAGTACTTAAAATTAGCTTAAACTATAATTGGTAGTACAGAATAGTAATAATGGTAATCACAATAGTATATAAAGATTCACTAAAATTAATAGATATTTACAAAATATACAACTCATTGTGTTCTACCTAGCATAAAAATAAGGGTAGAGACACTGAAGCACATTTATATGCATACAATGTGGGTGCCCCTAGCAAAAAAATAAGGGGCAGTCCACCAATAAGATCCTAGCGCTAAGGCTAGAGTATCACGAAGAGCATAGCAGTAGGGTGAGGCATGTTGGACTACTGTAGGTAGAAAGAGACCTGGATCTTATACTACAACTACTGTGCAGAATCAGGGGAAACTATGTTTCCCGCTGCTACTGCTGAAAATTTTAATGATTCCAAGGACTTCAGGTAATGACGTTTAAAGACTGTCGGTGATTTCCATCCAGTATACTTTTTTAAGATCCTCAAAGTTCATATGTTGGAAATAATTAATTGAGGTAGCTACTCCTCTGATATCATGTGCTTTTGGAAATGATTCAGGGTTGGTCTTGTTTAATGAAGTAAAGGATCTGTTGTCTGATTCCTTTAACTGATAAAGTTCCACCCTTTTCTCCTCATAAAGAGAGGACCTGAGTATCTAGAGGATGTACGAGATAGAAAGGCTCTTAAAGTTAATACTGGGCAAAGGGAAGGATCTTGCGGGAAGTGGGATGACTTTCCAATGGGGCCCATCTTGCGAGAGGATCCTCATTTTTTAGCTAAAAGCTGCTTGCGATCCGGCAAAAAGTAGAACTTCCCCTGAGGAGAGAAAGTCTACGTGACCCACATCTCTGGATAGAGCCGACAGTTCTGAATTCTGGCTCCTGAGGCCAGACTTAATAAAATAACGTCTTTCTTTCTAAGTAGCATTATGAATGTGCAAGACCGGAGTTTGTCAGTATCTGAGGCTAGTTTGAGGACGTCATTTTAAGAACCATGAAACTGAAGTATGGCCTTTGAGAAGGGTCTAAGTCTAAGCCACACAGGCTTTGGGAATAGACGTAAAGTAAGATTCTGTTAAGTCTATTTGGTAAACCCGCCAAGTGAAAGATTTTCTTCAAAGCCGATTTATTGGTAGTAATGGTGCTAGCTGCTAAGCCTTTTCAAACAAGGATAAACTAAAAAGGATATAGCTAAATTAACTGTCATGGTTGTAGTGTTCGTTCCTTCAGGAAGGATGCTAACTTTTTGACAGCTGAGTCTATCGCCTAATAGTTGATTCTCTTTTATCTGATTCCAGAAAAACGATGTTTTGTGGATCAACGTTAGCATCTTTTTTAGCCGCAAACTTCATGAAGTCCATAAAGTTAGGGTCTGAAGAATTCCTGAGGAAGCGAACACAGTCCTCATTTGTACTGGTTGCGACAGCTTGGGGTTGGGAATCCGTTGAGGCCGGAGACCCAACTCCAGAAGCAGAGGATACCAGTTTGCTCTTTGGCCAGTCTGGAGCAATCAGGGCTACTAGCCCTTTGAAAGTCCTCAGTTTGCTCAGAACTTTCAAAAGAAGATTCACTGGAGGAAATACATAGATTTTCTTCCATTGATTCCAGTCTAACGACAGGGCGTCGGTGGCATAAGCCAGAGGGGTCCATGGTTGGGGGCCACATAGCAAGGGAGCTTGTGGTTCGCTTGTGAGGCGAAAAGATCTACTTGGGGACCTGGAACTCTATGGCATATCCACTGGAATGACCTGTCGTCTAGAGACCATTCTGACTCCAGAGGGACTGACCGGGACAGTGCGTCCGCTATAACGTTTCTTTCTACCCCTGCCAAGTGGGTGGCAGATAGATGCCATTTGGGCTTGTTTGCTAGAGCAAAGATGGCTATCATGACATGATTCACGTGTTTGGATTTGGACCCCTCCTCTGTTGATGCAGTGTACTACTACTGGCACTGTCCAAAACTAGTTCTTAGATGAGACTTCTTTGGGGGGAGGAGTCTCTTAACAAGTAAGAAACACTGCCATTGCTTCCAGCACATTTATGTGAGCTGGCGAAACTGGACGGACCAAGTCCCCTGAACTTGCTTGAATTGAGAATATCCCCCCCACCGGACGGGAGGCATCCGTGTGAATGGTTAACACCGGAAGGGGATATTGAAGGGGTACTAACTTGGCAAGGTTCTTCACTTTTGTCCATGGATGGAGCTGGTTGCGAATGGATCTGTGGAATCACTGACACTTGTCTCGAGACTTGGCGTTTGCTCTTGACCGCCAAACTCGATTTATATCTTTCAGTCTTGCTTTCAGAAGGATGTCCGTCACTGAGGCAAACTGAAGGGAACCTAGGATTCTTTCCTGGTTTCTCCTTGAAGCTTGTTTGCTTTTGAGAAATTGCCTCACAGACTTGGCTATTTCTTTCCTTTTGACCACCGGAATAGACAGGTTGTGGGAGGATAAATCCCATTGGATTCCTAGCCACTGAAAAACGAGTCTCCGGAGTGAATCTGGATTTCGTTTTTGTTTATCTGGAACCTCAGATGTTCCAGGAATTGTACTACCTTCTTTGTGGCTTTGAGGCATTCCTCGACAGTTGGTGCCCAGATCAACCAATCTCGAGGTACGCTACTACCATTATCCCTTGTGATCTCAATTGCTGGACTACTACTTCCGCTATTTTCGTGAATACCCTGGGGGCTACATTCAGTCCGAAGGGCATCACTTTGAAAGAGAACGTCTGATTTCCTAGTTTGAAGCCTAGGAATGGACGGAAGTGTCTCGCTATAGGGATATGATAGTATGCGTCTGTAAGATCGATAGAGGTGGTGACGGCCCCACGGGGAAGTAAGGTCCGCACCTGCGAGATGGTCAGCATTTTGAACTTGTCGCAACGAATGAAAGAGTTTAGCTTTGACAAGTCTAAGATTACCCTTCTTTTTGTTGAGCCTTTCTTTGGCACGCTGAACAAGCGTCCTTGAAATTTTAGATGCTTGACTCTCGCAATAGCTCCTTTCTGAAGGAGTTCCTCCGATAATCTGTCAACTCCTTTGATGGTATCTGATAGAATGACTTGTTTGGTGGGGGATCTTTGATCCACTCCAACCCAATCCTTTGGACACAATGCTCTGTGCCCATTTGCTGAACCCCCACCTGTGACGGAAGAGGAACAGCCTCCCTCCTACCTGGGGAGCCTCACTGCTGTTGAGCGGGTTGACCTCCGCGCCCTCCTCTGAAGTGCTTGCCTCTTGCAGCTCTTCCTGTACCTCGTTGGCGAAAGTGACCTCTCGCCCTGCTTCCCCTAGAGAAACCTGTTAAAGGTTGGGAAGACTTGGCTCTCATACATTGAGTTGAAAAGCTGGCGAGACGGTGTATGAAGTTGAGGGCTGGTTTTGAGGAGACCACAGGAGGATGGGTTGCGTCTGTTTAGACGTCGAGGGCTGCCCCTGTTGTGTAACTGGGACAGCTTTGGACGAAGTGTTGCTGTTGCTGCTGTTTTCTGATATGGTTGGAACCTCCTACCAGTCTTCTTCAGTTTCTTACCAGAACAGGGGGGTTCTCTTGCTTCCTTTTGGATGAGATACCCATCTGGCTCTAAGGCTCTGGTTAAGCCTTGCAGCCTCATGATGTACCTCATTCACAGAAGCTTCTGGGAAGAGGTCCGCACCCCAACATGCTGGAAGCAAGAAAGCCTATTAGGTTCATGCCTAATAGTTGCTTCTTGCAATACATGCTTTCGACAATTCCTTCTGGCTGTAAAAAAGTCGAAAGCATCAGCTTGAACTGACTGGAGCTGAGACTTAGCCAGTATCTTAAAGAGTGGTTCGGTGGCATAAGAAAGGGCAGCCATCTCCGTGATGATAAGGTAGTTAGTGACCTCCCAAATCTCGTACTGGCATCAAATTCTGCCTGAATAAGGCTATCAGGCAGTCTAGGGAGCTTCTCGCCAAACTGGTCCATCGCACAGTCTGGTTTCAGCTTCCCTACTGTGAAAGGTGGCTGGCAAGTTCTCCCACAGTTCTCCGAAGGCAGGAAAGAGCGGAGATGTTGGTTCCGCCTCCCTCAATTGTGGAACGGGTTCGTCCTTAAGACGGCCTGGAGAGTCGTTTCCACCATCTTAGTCGCAAAAGGAAGAGAAGCCTCCTCCTCCGTGTCAAAGATAGTGAAAGGGCTCTTGAATGCCTGGAGTTTGGTATTCGTACAATCCCAATCCTCCAGGCAGTGAACCCATTCCCTCTGTGCATGATCCCTACTGTATAAGAACAGTCTCCCTAGAGATTTTGTCCTCTCTATTGAGAGCTGTTTCTGTCGTCTGGCATACCCTATGAAAGGCTGGGTCAATCCGGGGGGGTAGAACTCGAAGTCCTCAATCCTTCTTGTTCCACACTCCGAATGGGAGATCATGCCATCCTTGAAGGGGGCATAAGCTGCCACCTCTCCAAGGATTATTCATAGAGAAAGCTGGCAGGGATTCATATGGAGGTAACTGGACCAAACCAGTACCTACCACAGGGAAGTTCGCTTGTGGTGCCTGAGTCAGGCCAGCGAAACGGTCATCATGTTCTCTAACATGGTTAGAGAGGTCTTGGATTGACTGACCGGACTGATTAATGGTACTGGAGAGTTGAGCAAACATTTGCTCAAATCTCGTACCGAGAGAGCCAACCATCTCTCCCACTTGTTGCAAAACTCCTGCTGAGAAGGTGTGGGATCAAAGCACTAGTCCCGCCACCCCAACAGGAGTAACCGGAGTGGATCCGGTGGATGCCGGAGAAGGCACTGGCTCGGCCGGAGCGTGGGCCTTCTCTTTAGAAGCCTTGCTTCTTGAGCTCTGAGTGAGAAGGAGCTAGGCTTGGCCTTCACCGCATCGGCGTAGGATGTCGTAGACTTCCCCGTGCCGAAGAAGACGACGCGACTTTTTGGAAGTCTTATGAAGGGTCTTCTGTTCTCTCTGTCCCTTCACTTTCGGGGGTACAGAGAGAGCGGGTGAACGCGAAGGGATCTCAGATCCCTGAAGCCTTGAAAAGATGAAGAAGAAGGGACAGGGGAAGAAGATCCAGGAGCGCTCAAAGGTAGCCCTTGAGCGCCCGAAACACCTACCTCGACCAACAAGTCCTTGGCACCTACCGCCCCCATTGGCTCAAGGTTTATTATCCATTTTTGCGAACGTCCGGCCCCGGCTCCTGTGTCGAGACGGACCCAAACGCCTGCTGCACCTCCTGCTGGATTGAGGCTATGAGTGGGGCTGCTGAGATGGGGTCGACATATCCCGTCGCCTTGCTCCGGGGAAGAACTGGATAGCCAGTTTTTTGTCCAGGATGTAAGGCTGACCCTTGGCGGCGTTTTTGCCGAAGCCGCCTACCCAAGGCTTTCAGGGTTGCTAAGGCGACTTCATTTCACGGCGGCAGCCTGAAAGAGAGGCGATATGAAGCCTCTAACGGCGGAGATACAGCTTAAAGTAGCTTAAAACTAAAGATAAACCATTGATAACAGGAAATTTGTCCAGGAATCTACTTTACCCCACCCAAAAGCTGACTCACGAGGTCGTAGCAGATGGTGCATGCCTCAGGGTGCCAGACAATCATCCCGTTGTGGGTAGTGGCACACAGGGGCGTGGGTCCTGCATTCCTCATGGGCCCAGGGGTCGTAAAGTACTGCATTGCAGCCTGGATCCTGGCAGTTAGTAGCCTGTAAGTGGAGGGATACATGAGTATCGGGTTACACACTTACAGCCTAACATAGACTCCGCTGCATGCCGGAGTATGTAAGTTAGAGTAAAACTAGTGCTCCGCCGCAATACGTGTGGTTAGAAAGGCGGTTGTGGGGTCGGCAGCGTACGGCTGGAGACAAGGAAAATTATCCAACTAGGAGTGGTGAGGAGCCCACGAAACCACGACGGAGATAGTACGTGAAAAACTATAAATAAACAAATAATTACAGTATCAGTAAGGGTATGTATCCTTATAGAATAAGACATGATTCCTTCCGACTACTAGAGGAGTGCCCGGGTAAGAAAGCAAGCTCTCCTCCGGTAGCGGAAAAAAGGATATACTAGGCAAGCTATATAGACCACTGGTAAATCCTCACCCCGCCCGCTGGCGGAGCCCAGAAATGACCGATAACCGAAAGGGCCCCCGGCTTGAGGGGGGGCTCTGTCCGTTATGGTAGGGGTGGGAAGGGTAGGGATGGGAGAGAATGTGGGAACCCCGGAGTGAACGCGGCGGGCGAGAGAGAGAGGGGGTGATCAAAAAAAAAAAAAAAAAAAAAAAAAAACCCCCCCCCCAAAAAAAAAAAAAAAAAAAAAAAACCCCCCCCCCCCCCCCAAACTACTACCCGTTGAGTAACCCCGGTACCCGAGACAAGTGGTCACCCCGCCCCCGGCCCCCAGCTGGTATGGAGCTCCTCTGGCCCCCTCAGAGGGAGAGGGAGGAAGGCTACTGTGGTTGTCATGACAACCGAGGAGGCCCGACCAGACCCCTCCCTACCACGTGGAAGGGAAGAGGTAAAGTGCTTAATGGGACACGTTGATCGGTGGTGGCCCAGGACGCGATAGCAACACAACCACAGAGAGGCCACGTGAACCCAACTGTACCAACACACGGTACAAGGCACCTAGGCTAGCCTAACACCCTAAATAACACTGATAAATAATAAATACATCGTAAAGAATGGAAGGGACACTTGAGTTAAAGAGAAAGAAGCCCAGGAGGAGCGAACTGATCTGAAGAGCAGTCGACTACTCGGAGCCAGCGGTAGCCGATGAAGAGCAAGAGCTGGGATGCTGGGCGAGAGAAACACAGTATAGCCCTAAATACCAAACTAAAAGATAAAAGGTAAAAGGTATGGGCTGTGTACCCTAATTCTAAAATACGATGTAACAAGACGATGAACGAAAATAGAGCCCAAAAGCATAAGATGTGCCCCAGTATGGGAGACCGGAAATCTTAACAACACGAGGCAGCTCATGGCCGCCACGAGTCAACCAGGTGACCATATATGACCTAAAAATCGGAAATACTGGTCCCTGGAAGACTGAAATACAAAAATTATTACTTATCGGGCACTTAACTTAGCCGAAGCGATGCGCACGTTCCATCGTGGAATAGGTAAATCCAAAAAAGCGAAAACAACACGAGCAAAAGAATCACAACTGGCGTTGTCGAGCTAATTATAAAGGATGGCCGCTAGAGGCGCTGCTCTCCGCTTGGCGTCGGTAGTAGTAGTAGTAGCGGACGCATCACCCTTTGGTATCAGCTCTCTCAGGTGGGGGATTTTGTGATGTAAGGTCTAAATGGTAAATGACTCGTGGTAGTGATCTCACTCGCCCCTGTTACCATACCGACACTTCTTTTATAGAGTGAGCGAGTCAGTTTTAACTGACAGTTTTTCTTGATTTTATTTTTTGGGTTTTTTCCTGGTAATATTAAGGATTAATTTACCTAGAAACTAATGAACTCAAGGATATTTCATAGGCCGACACGAGCTGAGCCCAGAAATATTACTATTCTTCAAAGATTGGAATGTTTGTCCTTGTCTTTTTTTTTTTTTTTTTTTTTTTTTTTATTTTTTTTTTTTTTTTTACTAAATATCCATACACTGGCAACTAGGAACTATTCATAAGTTTTGAATTCAGCCCAAAGGTTAGTACGTATATAAAACCAATATGTGTTGAAAACCTAGATATGTTAGTCCAAAATGTCATGTCAGGTGATCCCACTGCTAACCACACTTACTTAACTGCGTATAAGACAACCTTTAAATCCTAAAATTCTCCCATAATTATTGGGAGTTGTCTTATATGTACTACCATTCTAAACATAAAACCTAGAATTCTAAGTGATGTTTATCAGTAGGCTAGCTTCGGCCTCAGTGGTGATAACCACCAACATTAACTGATAATAAAGGTATTGAAACCATTTTTACGTTATATATTAATGGCGTATTCAAGAAATAATTCCATGCGAGCCAGCAGAGAAAATGTAAACTTCGAGTTACAGTTGCACTCACAGAAACATTTATCTTTCAGTAAACTTCCATAAATTTTAATGTTAGTGTAATTACAGTCATACAGTAGTAACATTTAACCTAATGTATTCACTTTTCAATAAAAATTCATTATCATTATTTTGCTGAAATAATAATTTTGACAACTGTTTAGAACAATTCAGTCATACGATAATTTATCATGTACAATAATGATCGTACTTTACACTAACCTCTTTTTCTCCATCTCTTTATCCCTTCTTCTAGTTTAATGAGTAAAAAAGTAAGACAATGATAAATGTATGATTACTAATGCTGTGCTTTTTGAGTAAATACGTAGTCATAGACAACCAAACAAAAAACAGCTGTTTTGCTATGAACAACCGAATCCGATAACAACAGTATACAGTACTGTATACCCTTATTTGCTATGGAGAAAAGATTGGCAAAGAAATATGCAGTATTTGTCGGGGATGGGTACTAAACTGCCTCACGAATAGCTAAAATCCATGAATACATAAAAACCCCTCTAAAAATTAAAAAAAAAATGCTTAGAACTAAATTTGAAAGTTAAAACACAACAAAACCCCTTTTTGTAATAGTTATATCACAAAAAGTGCATTTAGTCACAAAAATTATATGAAATACAGTAATTTGTGAATATTTTGTCTGATCACAAGTAGGCAAATTTTCCCTGAATAATAGGTATATGTGTATATAGCCCATACGCAAATCGTGAGTCAGCGAATAGTGAGGGTTGACAGTACTGCTAACTTTAAGCTGCAAGGTATAGCTGACGCTGAGAAAACAATGTTCAAGCTTCTAATGACCATAAATTATCGTGCGTCGACAATGTGGATGAAACTCCGAAAATTCATAAAGTCATCAAACATGATCATAAATAAAATTGGAGAGAAAAGTATTTTAATCAAAACTGCTGGGCATGAAAGAAAACATTTTACTGTTGTTTTATGTGTATGGCAGATGGGATGAAATTTTCCCCCATGGTCATCTTAATTGATGCAGAAATCAAAATTCCCAAGTGGTATCATTGTCCACGTTCATGAAAACCTAAATAATGTAAATGGCACATGATCGGTTTGTATTTTAAAATACAATAGTAGTACGAGAATACTGAACATACAATACTTTTGGATACAGTGAAGTAAAGCATAACACTTAAAGATCCATTACAAAGATGCATATTCGTTATGTTTGTAGTATTTTATATTACGGTACTAATATGTGAGTATTACATAGGCTAATTATATATCTTGTGTATGATGTGACCCCATTAAAATAGCTTCAAATTAGGTCTTGAAAAGTTGCATGATATGCAAGTATATATGGTAACCAAAAGCTATCCTATCCACAGATGGTTCTGCAATTTAGTAGTTGTCTTATACAAGCAGTCCCCCAGTTATCGGCAGGGGTCCCGTTCCTTGAGGGGTGCTGATCAACGAAGAAAACTGCCATTAACCAAAACTCGGGGATTTATGGCGCCTCGTCATAAAACTGGATCACCATTACTGTAGATATGTAAATTCATGAAAATTTGCTATAATTTTTCACCTAGTCTGATCTAAAGGTCGTCTTATACATGGAAATATGCAGTATTCAGGTGAATGAATATATCCACGAAATGCCCAAAACCATCATAACAAATGTAACTTAATACTCCATGTAATCAAAATCCAAAAGTATTTACTAGGTGTAACTTTGCTTGTGCACGGCATTTTCCCTTTATTTGTTTCATTGGAAAGAGAGCATCTCTTATTGAATTCTCTGGCATGAAGCTAAGTTAACAATTATTAAAACGAATAGGTATTCTAAACCCTTCCACTAGTGTTTCCATACTTTCATTCTGTGTAATCTTATGTACATACTACTATACTTTTCCCATTGCATCGGATCAGTCCTTCATTTACATAGCATACTTCTCTTTTTATGCACAGTACTGTTACTGAAACCCAGTTAATCTTTCAGTCATATGCATGGAGTAACATTTTTATTACTGCTAAGTTTAGTAATAAGTAGAGTATTTCAAATGACAAGAAATGGTATAGCCCATAGTAAATTGAAATGGGAATAACCAAATCGTAGCCTAAGTTCTAAACTACACCATCCAGATTTTTATGTACTCATTTTGATCGACATTCAAGATATGACATTGCATTGAGTATACCAATGAGTACATAAATTATATCAACTTACTAAGCGTGGCCTCCTTTCCACTATTCTCATCCAAGAACATTATAGAAAACACTTCTCTATCATGAGATGCATATCCTAAGAAGAAATTTCCCCTCCCCAAATGAACTTCAAGATAGGAATAATGAATTGCTTATGAAATGGAGATCCCGATGACTTCTCGGAGATCGTTGGACTAGATCTTATCCATATGACCATTTGCTTGAGCTAACACGACTCGACTTGACTCTGCTGGAGATGTGACTAAACTGCCCGACTGACCATTGTTGGTTGACACCAAAACATTCAGCCTAGCATCCAAACAACGAAAGAACTAATAGCCGGTAATTAAGAGCTATTACACACATACTTACAAACTAATAGTACATGAAATAATTAAACACAGCGCTTTCCTAACTAAATACAAAT
>NC_087202.1:135270917-135325528 GCF_015104395.2 Macrobrachium nipponense | reverse complement strand
ATTTGTATTTAGTTAGGAAAAGAAAGCGATGTTTAATTATTTCATGTACTATTAGTTTGTAAGTACAGGCAGTCCCCCGGGTTACGACGGGGGTTCCGTTTTCTTGAGACGCGTCCGTAAGCCGAAAATCGTCCAGGGGGGGGGGGGGGTAAGCCGGAACGACACTTGGAAATATGTCTTAAACTAATAAAAAAGTTATAAAAAACCTTACTTGTAATCCTTTGGTTACACTACTGTTGTTTCCTGTAGTTTTATGTACAACTGGAGTTATTTTCATAAAAGAATGCTGGTTCTTGAAGGTAAAAACTATTGTAATCCTCTTGGTGACACTACATTCTTGAAGTTTATGTACAACCTGGAGTGATTTTGCAAAATCTTGAGGGCTACAAGAACAGCTGATTACTATTTACATATCATATAGACTAATTAAAGTAAATGTATCTTTAAATAGGCTTTATATATTAGTATCAACAAAACATTTCCTGCCATGAGTCAGAGGCCGTTTAATGAAACGACACTTCTCTGTCCTATCTGTTCAGAAAATAAACGTTACGTCAATCCCCGAGACCATTGTTGCCAAAGCGTCTCTCTCTCTCTCTCTCTCTCTCTCTCTGATCAAATTACATTGGAAACTTGACATACGATTGCCCTAATATACGAATGTTTTGAGATATAACAGAAAATTTGCGAAAATACAAGCTTTGATATACAACGAAATATTTGAGATACGATTTTGCGATGAGTGTTAGTTGTATAGGCGACCGATAAATGGCGTTCAGTCTGTTTGTTGTTGGTGCTGCATGTTAACACGTTGTTTGTTTAGTTCGTTGTATTTGCGCCTATTTTTTCGTGTTATTTTGTCTATTTTATTATTAACCATGGGTCTCAAAGCTAAAGACAAAGCAGGTGATAAGAAAAAACCCAAAGAAAATGATTTCGATGGAAGCAAAAACATGAAATTATAGCAAAGCATGAACGTGGCGTTCGTATCGTCGATTTGGCAAGAGTATGGTCGAAATCCTTCTACAATATCCACGATCATCAAGCAGAAGGAAGCTATAAAACCCCCGAGACCATTGTTGCCAAAGCGTCTCTCTCTCTCTCTCTCTCTCTCTCTCTCTCTCTCTCTCTCTCTCTCTCTCTCTCTCTGATCAAATTACGTACTGGATAAGTCTCTCTTGGATACTTCGATTTTGCCTAATATTGAGGGCTACAAGAACAGTTTGATTACTATTTACGTATCATATAGACTAATTAAAGTAAAAAACGTATCTTAAATAGGCTTATATATAGTATCAACAAAACATTTACTGGCATGAGTCAGAGGCCGTTTAACGAAAAACGAACACTTCTCTGTTTCCTTTTAAACTCGGAGCGTCGGAGACGCCTCCTACTCTCTCTCTCTCTCTCTCTCTCAAGTCTCTCTCTCTCTCTCTCTCGTCTCTCTCCTCTCTCTCTCTCTGATCAAATTACTGGATAATGTCTCTCTTTGGATACTTGGAATTTGCGTTGTAATCTAACCAAAAAATTCGTTTTGTTATTATTACTGAAACAAGCAATGATTTTTTTCATTATTTGCGCTTTTGGACTGTTATTATGTAAACTAGTATGTATTCATTCGCTCGGAAACTAGTTCCGCATATGAGGCGTCACTAAAAAACATAGAAAAATACAACATAAAAAGTGTCGAAAATCATCATAATCTCAAACCGTTTAACGAAACGAACACTTCTCTGTCCTTAACTCCGAGCGTCGGAAGACGCCTCTCTCTCTCTCTCTCTCTATCTCTCTCTCTCTGCTCTCTCTCTCCTCTCCTATCTCTCTCTCCTCGTCTCTCTCATCTCTCTCTCTGATCAAATTACTGGATAATGTCTCTCTTTGGATACTGGAATTTGCGTTTGTAATCTAACCAGAAACTTCGTTTTGTTATTATTACTGGAAACAAGCAATGATTTTTTCATTATTTGCGCTTTTGGACTGTTATATGTAAACTAGTATGTATTACATTTTCGCTCGGAAACTAGTTTCCGCATATGAGGCCGTCACTAAAAAACATAGAAAAATACAACATAAAAAGTGTCGAAAATCATTCATAATCTCAAACGTTTTAACGAAACGAACACTTCTCTGTCCTTAACCTCGGAGCTCGGAAGACGCCTCTCTCTCTCTCTCTCTCTCTCTCTCTCTCTCTCCTCTCCTCTGATCAATTACTGGATAATGTCTCTCTTTGGATACTTGGAATTTGCGTTGTAATCTAACCAGAAACTTCGTTTTGTTATTATTACTGGAAACAAGCAATGATTTTTTCATTATTTGCGCTTTTGGACTGTTATATGTAAACTAGTATGTATTCATTCGCTCGGAAACTAGTTCCGCATATGAGGCGTCCACTAAAAAACATAGAAAAATACAACATAAAAAGTGTCGAAAATCATCATAATCTCAAAATTTTGTGTAATTAACCAGAAACTTATTTTTATTAATTATACTGTGCTAAACTATAAAGGATTTTTATCATAGTATGCGTTTTTTAAAAGCGTCGTTAACTCGGAGCGTCGGAAGCGTCAGCGTCGTAACCTCGAACAAGCGTCGTAACCCAGGACGGATTTTTCCATTGAATATTTAAGAAAAAGCGTCGTAACCTCGGAACGTCGTAAGCCTGGAACCGTCGTAACCCGGGGACCAGCCTGTATGTGTGTAATAGCTCTTAATTACCGGCTATTAGTTCTTTCGTTGTTTTGGATGCTAGGCTGAATGTTTTGGTGTCAACCAACAATGGTCAGTCGGGCAGTTTAGTCACATCTCCAGCAGAGTTAAGTCGAGTCGTGTTAGCTCAAGCAAATGGTCATATGGATAAGATCTAGTCCAACGATCTCCGAGAAGTCATCGGGATCTCCATTTCATAAGCAATTCATTATTCCTATCTTGAAGTTCATTTGGGGAAATTCCTTCTTAGGATATGCACATCTCATGATAGAGAAGTGTTTTCTATAATGTTCTTTGGATGAGAATAGTGGAAAGGAGGCCACGCTTAGTAAGTTGATATAATTTATGTACTCATTGGTATACTCAATGCAATGTCATATCTTGAATGTCGATCAAAATGAGTACATAAAAATCTGATGGTGTAGTTTAGACTTTGGCTACAATTTGGTTATTCCCATTTCAATTTACTATGGGCTATACCATTTCTTGTCATTTGAAATACTCTACTTATTACTAAACTAGCAGTAATAAAAATGTTACTCCATGCATATGACTGAAAGATTAACTGGGTTTCAGTAAAGTACTGTGCATAAAAAGAGAAGTATGTTATGTAAATGAAGGACTGATCCGATGCAATGGGAAAAATATAGTAGTATGTACATAAGATTACACAGAATGAAAGTATGGAAACACTAGTGGAAGGGTTTAGAATACCTATTCATTTTAATAATTGTTAACTTAGCTTCATGCCAGAGAATTCAATAAGAGATGCTCTCTTTCCAATGAAACAAACAAAGGGAAAATGCCATGCACAAGCAAAGTTACACCTAGTAAATACTTTTGGATTTTGATTACATGGAGTATTAAGTTACATTTGTTATGATGGTTTTGGGCATTTCGTGGATATATTCATTCACCTGAATACTGCATATTTCCATGTATAAGACGACCTTTAGATCAGACTAGGTGAAAAATTATAGCAAATTTTCATGAATTTACATATCTACAGTAATGGTGATCCAGTTTTATAACGAGGCGCCATAAATCCCAGAGTTTTGGTTAATGGCAGTTTTCTTCGTTGATCAGCACCCCTCAAGGAACGGGACCCCTGCCGATAACTGGGGGACTGCTTGTATAAGACAACTACTAAATTGCAGAACCATCTGTGGATAGGATAGCTTTTGGTTACCATATATACTTGCATATCATGCAACTTTTCAAGACCTCATTTTGAAGCTATTTTAACGGGGTCACATCATACACAAGATATATAATTAGCCTATGTAATACTCACATATTAGTACCGTAATATAAAATACTACAAACATAACGAATATGCATCTTTTTAATGGATCTTTAAGTGTGTTATGCTTTACTTCACTGTATCCAAAAGTATTGAATGTTCAGTATTCTCGTACTACTATTGTATTTTAAAATACAAACCGATCATGTGCCATTTACATTATTTAGGTTTTCATGAACGTGGACAATGATACCACTTGGGAATTTTGATTTCTGCATCAATTAAGATGACCATGGGGGAAAATTTCATCCCATCTGCCATACACATTAAAACAACAGTAAAATGTTTTCTTTCATGCCCAGCAGTTTTGATTAAAATACTTTTCTCTCCAATTTTATTTATGATCATGTTTGATGACTTTATGAATTTTCGGAGTTTCATCCACATTGTCGACGCACGATAATTTATGGTCATTAGAAGCTTGAACATTGTTTTCTCAGCGTCAGCTATAACTTGCAGCTTAAAGTTAGCAGTACTGTCAACCCTCACTATTCGCTGACTCACGATTTGCGTATGGGCTATATATATACATATACCTATTATTCAGGGAAAATTTGCCTACTTGTGATATTTTTCAGACAAATATTCACAAATTACTGTATTTTCATATAATTTTTGTGACTAAATGCACTTTTTGTGATATAACTATTACAAAACTCAGGTATAAGTGAGGGGTTTTGTTGTGTTTTAACTTTCAAATTTAGTTCTAAGCATTTTTAATTTTTAGAGGGGTTTTTATGTATTCATGGATTTTAGCTATTCGTGAGGCAGTTTAGTACCCATCCCCGACAAATACTGCATATTTCTTTGCCAATCTTTTCTCCATAGCAAATAAGGGTATACAGTACTGTATACTGTTGTTATCGGATTCGGTTGTTCATAGCAAAACAGCTGTTTTTTGTTTGGTTGTCTATGACTACGTATTTACTCAAAAAGCACAGCATTAGTAATCATACATTTATCATTGTCTTACTTTTTTACTCATTAAACTAGAAGAAGGGATAAAGAGATGGAGAAAAAGAGGTTAGTGTAAAGTACGATCATTATTGTACATGATAAATTATCGTATGACTGAATTGTTCTAAACAGTTGTCAAAATTATTATTTCAGCAAAATAATGATAATGAATTTTTATTGAAAAGTGAATACATTAGGTTAAATGTTACTACTGTATGACTGTAATTACACTAACATTAAAATTTATGGAAGTTTACTGAAAGATAAATGTTTCTGTGAGTGCAACTGTAACTCGAAGTTTACATTTTCTCTGCTGGCTCGCAAGGAATTATTTCTTGAATACGCCATTAATATATAACGTAAAAATGGTTTCATTACCTTTATTATCAGTTAATGTTGGTGGTTATCGCACTGAGGCCGAAGCTAGCCTACTGATAAACATCACTTAGAATTCTAGGTTTTATGTTTAGAATGGTAGTACATATAAGACAACCCCCAATAATTATGGGAGAATTTTAGGATTTAAAGGTTGTCTTATACGCAGTTAAGTAAGTGGTGTGGTTTGCAGTGGGATAGTTCCTAGTTGCCAGTATATGGGATATTTAGTAAAAAAAAAAAAAAAAAAAAAAAAAAAAAAAAAAAAAAAAAAAAAAACAGAAGAAGAAGAAGAAGAAGAAGAAGAAGAAGAAGAAGAAGAAGAAGAAAGAAGAAGAAGAAGAAGAAGAAGAAGAATAAGAAGAATAGTAATATTAATAAGCAAAGAATTCCTTATAAATGCTTCATTCTGGATAATTTACCTGGTTATCAAACCCTGTAATATGTAGTTTAACATTGAGGGTGTTACTGGTTTTTAACTTCCACAACCCTCAACAGTACTTCTATAATAAGCCAGCTCTTTGACCAGGGGTAATTTGTGCACTTACTACCAATTCTATGAAAAGGCCCAGACAATGTGAAAATGTAGCAAAAGCTGGAAAGAGTAGTGATAATAGCAATACGTAATGCTATTAAATAGTGCGGACAAAACAATTAATGCATGATATCAAAGTATTTGTTCAGTGGTTCTGATACAAGATTCAGAAATTAAAGAATACCATAACAGAAATTCTAATACTGTATTAGCTAAAGAGGTGGGAGACAGTGATGCATTAACTTCTATACTAGATGTAATTAGTACAGTTGAGTATAACGCACCATACTGTGTTGCAGTACAGAATATTGAGTTTTGATTTATATTAATTTCATTAACATTAATTGGGTCAGATATGGACAGTATTCGAAACCCTGTATGCTTTGTATCACTTCATTCACATGTGAGTTTGTGGATTAAGAAAAGCTAATTGTGCATTCTTTGCCTGACACTCAAAGTTATAACTGATTACACAAGGTAAGTACTATTCTATTCTAAATTTTCTACTATAACTCTTTGGGTAATCACTTTTACTAATAAATCCAAGAGTTTGAGATGTACTATGATGTATAACAATTTTACAGTATGTGCATGCAAAGGAATAAGTCACAGGTTAACCCTCTTACGCCGATTGGACGTATTAAACGTCGAGTCAAATGTCTCCCGTATGCGATTGGACGTATCATACGTCGGCTCAAAAAGTTTTTTTTAAATTATTCGCGGAAATACTTATAGGCCTACCAGCCGAAAACTTTTGTATCACGCGCCTTGGGGGATGCTGGGGAGTTCACGGATCAAGGCGTTGTTTTGTTTTACAATCGCTACGCAGGCGCGCCAGCGCGCAAGCGCGAATTTCTTTCTTATCGCACTAAAAAGTATCAGTGACACATCTCGGAAATTATTTCGTCACTTTGACATAATTATTGCACCATTTTAAATTATCCTTTACATGAAGTATTATATATGAAAATGTGCGCAATTTCATGCACAATACAACTAAAAAAATACTCATGATTGTAGCTTTTTTATCAATTTTGAAATATTTTCATATAAATAACGATAAGTGCAAAATTTCAACCTTCGTCAACTTTGACTCTACAGAAATGTCGAGAAACGCAATTGTAAGCTAAAACTCTTATATTACAGTAATATTCAATCATTTGCCTTCATTTTGCAACAAATTAGACGTCTCTAGCACAATATTTCGATTTATGGTGAATTTATGAAAAAACTTTTTCCTTACGTTCGTGCGATAACTCTTCCGATAAATTTTTTCGTGCGATTGTCCTAATGTTTGCACCCTTTTAAATTTGCCGTTACATAAAGTTTTATATATGGAAATGTGCGCAATTTCATGCACAATACAACAAAAACAACCCATGGTTGTAGCTTTTATCAGTTTTGAAATATTTTTCATATAAATAACGTTAAGTGCAAAAATTTCAACTTTCGTCAACTTTGAACTCTACCGAAATGGTCGAAAAACGCAATTGTAAGCTAAAACTCTTATATTCTAGTAATATCAATCATTTACCTTCATTTTGCAATAAATTGTAAGTCTCTAGCACAATATTTCGATTTATGGTGAATTTATGAAAAAAAAAAAAAAAAATTACGTTCGCGCGGTAACTCTTCCGAAAAAATCAAATTTTTTTGTGCGATTGTCGAAATGTTTGCACCATTTAAAATTAGCTGTTACAAAAAGTTTTATATATAAAAATGTGCGCAATTTCATGTAGAATACAACTAAAAATGATTGAAGGTTGTAGCTTTTCTATTTTTTTGAAATATTTGCATATAAATCACTGTATAAATAGACCACGTTCGGTCAAATTTGACTCTACCGAAATAGTTGAAAAACGCAATTGTAAGCTAAAACTCTACGGCCTAGTAATATTCCGTCATATATCTTCATTTTGAAACAAATTTGAAGTCTCTAAAACAATATTGTGATTTATGGTGAATTTTTGAAAAATATATTTACCTTCACTCCGCGCGCAGATTCGCGCCGCAAGTCTCCGAAATACGTACATGGCATTATCCTAATATTTGCTCCTTTTCATATTAGCCTTTTTATAGAGTTTCATATATCAAAATGTGCGCAAATTCATGAAGAATACAATAAAAAATAATTGAAGGTTGTAGCTTTTTTCCATCTTCGAAATATGTGCATATGATATATATATTAAAATTTCGACATTCGGTCAAATTTAACTCGTCCGAAATGGTCGAAATCTGCAATTCTAATCTAAAACTCTTACAGTATCGTAATATTCAATCATTTGTCTTAATTTTGAAACAAATTGGAAGTCTCTAGAACATTATTTAGAATTACGGTGAATTTTTGAAATAAATTTTTTTACGTCCGCTCGTTACGAATTCATACATCATTTTGTGATAATATTTTTCCGGTGTTGCTTTTATTGTTTTACTATGATTATATATCAAAATGATTGTAATTTAGTGTACAATACAACGACAAAAAAAGTAACTCGTTAGCTTTGACCGTTTTTTGCACAGCGTGATTTGAATACATTATCTATGAATTTTTTTTTTTTTTCGCTACCATATATCGCATTATTTACATATGATAATGATATTATTTTTTCATTTCTGATGATTTGCATACTAAACTTCAGGCAATGAAAAAAAAATGAGCCAAAAATGAACTCTTAATCTTCAAACTAAGCGCGCTGTGATTTTTTGAAAAAATTATTTTTTCCGGTTCCGCGCTCACTCCAAACCGGCGCCGGCATACAGGAGAGGTTTTGATTTTTAGGGCTTCGGCGTAAGAGGGTTAATATATGGTCTCTCTACAAGAGACCATACAGCTCTGTGACAGAGATAAGTATTTTCAGTGCATACAGTACGTATACCATTAATATATAATTTCTGATTCAGTTTACCATGAAGTCTAATATGTACAACACTACGTAGTGATGACTGAAAATGTAAAAACAAAAGCTAACAAACCTGACGGTTTTTTGTGTCTTGCTGTTGGTGTGCTTGACTTCCATCATGAGTTCCAATGACAGCTACATCATCATCTGAATCTTCTTCTGCTGGTACCGATACAGTTATGTCATGAGGCTTATGGTAACGAGAATCCTCTGTGACGGACAAGGTTTCACACAACTCCACTGACTCGATGTTGGTTTTATACACCATTACCTGTAGTGAATAAATGTGATATGTATCATATTATAACTACAGTAGTATACCACAGGTGAACTATTGCATTACAATGAAAAAAATATTGATACATCAAGTCCTAAAACATTACCTGTTTGTCATTGCCACCTGATGCAAAATACTCTCCATCAGCAGCAAAGTCACAGGATGGAACAGCACCCTGATGTCCATGTAGTGTATAAATAGGGCGACCTTCTAATAAATCTAATATTTTCAAGGTTCCATCTGCAGAGCTTGTTAACAGAATATGACCTGAAATCAAAATGATATTTCTATGATAAAATGAGATTTTGTATACTATATGTACTCACCTTACGTAGCTAAGAGTTTCTACTCGAAGCAGCTTAAATTTTGACAACTAGTGGTAGTGATAGTCTATTATTTATGTAGGTGAATAGCCCGTCCCACTTTCGGGATAAGAGAATAACTACAGCCCATAAACCAATTTTATCTATACCCTAAACCTTAGTCCATGTGAGGGGAAGTGGGTGGGCTTTGTTCGTAATTAGTATACTGGGTAAGTATACAGTAGTCCCTCTTTTTGCACAGGGATTAGGTTCCAATGACCTGTGCAAAAAGAAATCAGCATACATACCCCAATTTTGGTCCAGTTAAGTATTACATTTGTTTGGTAATCTCAACAAACACAAATATTAGGAGCAAATTATTTGAAATGTTTCATGGAGAGCCATTAGTTTGTCTGAGGAAAAGATTTTTTACCTTTTTAAAATGTTATATATTATTTATGTAAGTTATGAAATATTTTCCTTCGGGTGAAATTTTTGACACGATGATCAACAACCATCTCGTAGGATAGTCACAACTACGACCAACAACTAGGCTATTCGTGTTGCAAAGTTATTTGAAAAGTTTTATGGAAATACAGTGGAATTTCAGTTTTCGTACATAATCTGTTCCAGATCCTCCCACAAAAACAAAACAATAATTCCCATAGGGAATAATGTAAATACAATTAATACATTCTAACCCCCAAAATATTAAAAAAATTTTTTTATAGGGTACAAACACAGTTTTACATACAGAAAACAATGAAAATTAATATAAAGGACTAATGAAATGAATATCTAACATCACTCTTACCTTTATGGGAAACACCTGTCAGCGTATGGAAGACGGGGAGGAGGGGAGAGGGAGGAGGAGGTTATTGTTTGGAAGGGAAATCTCCCTCCAGAAGGACTTCAGGTATCAAGGACCTATCTTTGGTTACTTCTTTGTTTTTTACTGGCACCATCTGAGGTTACTGACCCCCTTCACTTTTTACTGGCACTAGACCAGCTTGTTACTGGACCCCTGTCGCACAACAAAACTATCCAGGGAAATTTGTTTCTGGTGTTTCTTTAAAATTTACCTAAAGTTACACATGACATTGTCATTACATGGAGACATGGATTACTTCTTAGTTGGGATGATAATTCTCCACAAAATTTTGTATATCATTCCACTTTGCAAACATATCCTTAATGCCTGAAGTAGACACATTATGTATGCCCATCAGTTTTCTGAATTTTTCAAAACAGCCTCTGCTGGCCTAAAATTCACTAACAGCAACACTTGTTGTAGGCATTTTCTCATCATAATCGCATGCAACTTCCTACAACACTTTGCTACGAGCTCTTTCTTAAATTCTATAGTTTTTTCACTTTTTTTTTAGCAATTGGAACTTTCTTTGGCCCCGTGATGGCTTATTTAGCAGTTGCACTCGAATCAAAAAGCACAAAAACAATGAACACAAAAACAGAATGGGCACAAAAGAAGGGATACTTTGTTTTGGCCCTGATACAGGGCCTGGTCATGTGCTGGGCCCCGGATGGAGCGTTTCTGAGTGTACGGAAACTGAGGAAACATACGATACTGAGACAAAATTTTGTAGAAAAAAGTCTATGGAAACCGAAACATACGAAAAGAGAGGCATACGAAAACTGAGGATTGACTGTAATTGATTCTGGTTTGATGAAAACCTGTACGTATTATCCCAATAAAATGTTTTCAATCACATTAATTATGAAATACTGCACTCAACATGAAAATATTTTCTTAACGATGCTTACTTCCAACTCCAGCCATATATAGTAAATATATATATTTCCATGTATGAGATGACCTTTATATAAGATGAGGTAAAAAATCATGGAAAATTTTCATGAATGTATCTCATATCTGTGGTATAAGATGACTATGAATGACAAAATTAATATATTTTTTTAAAATTTGATTACAGTAGTACCTCGAATTACGAAATTAATCCGTTCCGAGGTGCCCTCCGTATCATGAGGTTTTTGTCGTATCTTGGACACATTTTACATGTAAAATGGCTAATCCGTTCCAAACCCTCCAAAAACACCCCAGTAAATTATATTTCCAGCCCTAAAACACATGTTCTAGGGTTACAACGTCGATCCGACGGAAGAAATATGACTCCAAAAAGGCAAAATACTGTACATACTTGAGTAATATTCAACTGCATGTAATGTTCAACCCCATTTTTACTGCATATATTAGGACTTTAGCATATGTCCCTTAGCAATAAGCCTAGCCTATGTTAGCGGTTGCTACTGTAGCCTTAGTCTATGATTCTGACATCTAAACCTAAGAAGCTAAAAGCCTTAGAATATGCCAATAAAATGTATAAATAAATCAGTATGTACTCATTTCAAATAATTATTAATTATCATTAGCTATAATACACACACACACACACACACACACACACACACAAAAAAAAAAAAAAAAAAAAAAAAAAAAAACTTCCAATTGATTGGTTACATTCAGCTCTTACGAGTACCGAACGAATGCCAAGCAATCACTTTTCCTAGACACAGTAAGCCATAAATTTTTCATTTAGTATCTCTCCTCAACTAATGAAACTACCAAACAGTATAATAACTATTCATTTCTATTCTTAATTCTATCTTTACCTAATGAGATACTGAGTTACTGACAGCCATATGAAACATTACGTAACGTAATATTAAAACAGATGAAGAATTCTAAAAAATACGTATTTGTTGGCAGTCTGATTTATTTTATATTTTATGATATCTAATTCACAATTTTTTTATTAAATGTATTGCATGTACTCATTTCAAATAATTATTAAGTAACCATTAACTATAATAAACAAAAAAAAAAAAAAAAAAGCTTCCAAACTTCTGTTTACATCCAGCACTTACGAGTATCGAACGATCGCCAAGCAATCACTTTACACAGTAAG
Organism: Macrobrachium nipponense; assembly: GCF_015104395.2. NCBI lineage: Eukaryota > Metazoa > Arthropoda > Malacostraca > Decapoda > Palaemonidae > Macrobrachium > Macrobrachium nipponense. Next base: position 135,313,228 of record NC_087202.1, on the reverse strand, counting down.
CCATAAATTTCATTATCTCTCTTCAACTACTGAAACTACCAAACAGTATATAACCATTCATTTCTATTCTATATTCTATCTTTACCTAATGTTTTTTTTTTTATTAACCCTCTTAAGCCGGAGCCCTAAAAATCAAAACGTCTCCCGTATGCCGGGCCTGGTTTGGAGTGAGCGCGGAAGTGGAAAAAATAATTTTTTCAAAAAATTACAGCGCGCGTACTTTTGAAGATTAAGAGTTCATTTTTGGCTCCTTTTTTTTCATTGCCTGAAGTTTAGAATGCAACCATCAGAAATGAAAAATAATATCATTATCATATGTAAATAATGCGATATATGGTAGCGAAAAAAAAAAATTCATACATAATTGTATTCAAATCACGCTGTGCAGAAAACGGTCAAAGCTAACTAGTTACTTTTTTTTGCGTTGTATTGTACACTAAATTGCGATCATTTTGATATATGTACATTGTAAAACAATAAAAGTAACACCGAAAAATATTATCACAAAATGATGTACGAATTCGTAACGCGCGGTACGCAAAAAAATATTTTTTTCAAAAATTCACCGTAATTCTAAATATGTTTTTCTAGAGACTTCCAATTTGTTTCAAAATTAAGACAAACTGATTGAATATTACGATACTGTAAGAGTTTTAGATTAGAATTGCAGATTTCGACCATTTCGGACGAGTTAAATTTGACCGAATGTCGAAATTTTAATATATATATTTTTTCATATGCACATATTTCGAAGATGGAAAAAGCTACAACCTTCAATTATTTTTTATTGTATTCTTCATGAATTTGCGCACATTTTGATATATGAAACTCTATAAAAAGGCTAATATGAAAAGGAGCAAATATTAGGATAATGCCATGTACGTATTTCGGAGACTTGCGGCCGCGAATCGGCGCGCGGAGTGAAGGTAAATACATTTTTCAAAATTCACCATAAATCACAATATTGTTTTAGACACTTCAAATTTGTTTCAAAATGAAGAAAACATGACGGAATATTACTAGGCCGTAAGAGTTTTAGCTTACAATTGCGTTTTTCAACTATTTCGGTAGAGTCAAATTTGACCGAACGTGGTTTTTTTTTCTATTTATCGTGATTTATATGCAAATATTTCAAAAAAAGAGAAAAGCTACAACCTTCAATCATTTTTAGTTGTATTCTACATGAAATTGCGCACATTTTCATATATAAAACTTTATGAAACAGCTAATTTTAAATGGTGCAAACATTTCGACAATCGCACAAAAAAATTCTGATTTTTTCGGAAGAGTTACCCGCGCGAACGTAATTTTTTTTTGTTTTTTTTTTTTTTTTCATAAATTCACCATAAATCAAAATATTGTGCTAGAGACTTCCAAGTCGTTGCAAAATGAAGGTAAATGATTGAATATTACTAGAATATAAGAGTTTTAGTTTACAATTGCGTTTTTCGACCATTTCGGTAGAGTCAAAGCTGACCGAAGTTGAAATTTTTGCACTTAACGTTATTTATATGAAAATATTTCAAAACTGATAAAAGCTACAACCATGGGTTGTCTTTTGTTGTATTGTGCATGAAATTGCGCACATTTCCATATATAAAACTTTATGTAACGGCAAATTTAAAAGGGTGCAAACATTAGGACAATCGCACGAAAAAATTTATCGGAAGAGTTATCGCACGAACGTAAGGAAAAAGTTTTTTCATAAATTCACCATAAATCGAAATATTGTGCTAGAGACGTCCAATTTGTTGCAAAATGAAGGCAAATGATTGAATATTACTATAATATAAGAATTTTAGCTTACAATTGCGTTTCTCGACCATTTCTGTAGAGTCAGAGTTGACCGAGGTTGAAATTTTTGCACTTATCGTTATTTATATGAAAATATTTCAAAATTGATAAAAGCTACAATCATAAGTATTTTTTAGTTGTATTGTGCATGAAATTGCGCACATTTTCATATAATACTTCATGTAAAGGATAATTTAAAATGGTGCAAAAATTATGTCAAAGTGACAAAATAATTTCAGAGATGTGTCACTGATACTTTTTAGTGCGATAAGAAAGAAATTCGCGCTTGCGCGCCTGCGTAGCGATTGTAAACAAAACAACGCCTTGATCCGTGAACTCCCAGCATCCCCCAAGGCGCGTGATACAAAAGTTTTCGGCTGGTAGGCCTATAAGTATTTTTCCGCGAATTTTTAAAAAACTTTTTTGAGCCGACGTATGATACGTCCAATCGGCATACGGGAGACATTTTGACTCGACGTTTAAATACGTCAATCGTCGTAAGAGGGTTAAATGTATTGCATGAATAAGTTTTTTCAATTTACAGCATCCTTTTACCAATAGAATACTTAAAGCACAAGGGGTAGATGCTGACCAATAGGAGAGCAGGATTTTATGGGGTGACTAGCATCAGGAACCAATGGGAGAGCGGGAGGATGGTGGCGAGTTTACTCAGTTGGCGGCGCGTGAGTTTTAAAATTGTTCTCGGTGGTCCAGGCGAATCTCAGGACTTTGTAGTAACAACCTTTCGTAACTTGAACTATTTTCGTATGTAGAGCCAAAAAAATCTTTGTATTTGCTTTCGTATCTCGAGTTTTTCATAAGTTGAGCCTTTTGTATGTCGAGGTACCACTGTACTACTAGAGAACTAGTATCTGACAAAACTCACTAGAAATGTCAAAATCAGATATTAAATCAGAGAAAACAATCACTATTCCAATGATGGGAATTCTTGAATAAATAATTAATACTTCACCAAGGTGAAAATATCAAACAAAATCCAAAGTTCAGCTGCGATCTTAACACTGTGTTGGTCTTAAGCCCCAGAAACAAAATTGGTTTCTGGGCTGTAGTTGTTCCTTTCTTACCCCAAAAGTGAGAGGGGCTATTCACCTACGTAAACAAAAAAACTATCGCTACAGCTAGTTTTAAAAATTTAAGCTGCTGTCAAGTAGAAACTCTTAGCTAAGTAATTACTGGGTAAGTTACTTATATAAAAATTAAATTCTATACATAACATAAAACACTTTTTCCCATCAGCCATATGGCCATCATTTTGTCCCAATGTCCCCATACAAATACACAGTAATACTCTTAAGTCTTGAGGACAACAGAAGTTGAATAGTTGAAAGCCACTGTCTATGTAGTTATGTCTTTAACCCATCTGTAGGTAAGTAATAACTATAACATTGTTCTGCAACTGGAAGTAAAGAAGGCAGAAATCAACTACAATTCATGTCATAAAAAGAGCTCATACCCATGAAAGACTACGTATACCGTACATCTTTTGCAAATCCATGAATTATAAATAAGGATGATGGGTTAAAGGAGGAGGAATAGGAAAGCACTGCACCTTCCATGCTGGTAAAACTTGTCCATGAGTACAACCCCATCCCCTGGTGCATAACATTACAGTAAAAACTTGTCACTTTACATCACTAGACTCATTTTTGGGGACTTCTACATACGCCTGCAGAATTAACCATCTCCCACCTCACGAAGGACACCACATTCTAGATGTATTTCCTCCAACAGCACAAAGGCAAGAGGTCTGGAGTCGTCACCTTGAAATCTCTTGAGCACATAAGGTATATGGTGAATAATTTCCATTGGAATTTTAAGGTTATCATGCATTCTCATCTTCTGAGCAGCATGTAGACTTTAATTATGTTAATAACTTGAATTACTCAGTAGAAATGTTCATTCCAGGGCTACTGAGGGATTTAATTTTGTTTTCTGAATATTACCTACTTTTGCTTTAGAGTTATAGTGAAAACTAAATATGAAACATTCTTTTACTGTTATCTTAAATCCATAATAGTACACATTTGTTTAAACTAATACTGTCTTATAACTTAGCAAAATCTCATGAGGACTTGTATTTTAATCTCATTATGAAATGCTACTGATTCACAGAATGGAAACTTGAGTCAACAAGATTTTAAAAATACTACACAGTAGATACAGGAAGCTTACAGATACATATGCTAAAGGCGAAGTAAATTACTATAAACAGGACTTTGAACTTGGTAGAGGCTTAAGGCCTTTGTTGAGCTTACTTGCCCCACTCCTTGTATTAGTTAAATACATTTCTGACAATTACAGTTTCCATTTACTACTTTGCTTTCTTATGTCTTTTATTACTTTCTATTTTCATTATTTACTCAATTCTTTACTTCATTTTCCACTTGTAAATTGAACAACCCTACTCACTTCTGTTTGTTGCTATTCCAAGCTGTTTATGTTATTTTGTTTTGTATTCTTTAATGCCTTCTTCCTTTACATCCTTCCACTTCTACCTATAGTGAACACCTTGTCTTAGAATATACTCACCAGATGGATGGAATGATAAGCAGAGGACAGGACCAGAGTGGGCATCATAATGTTGCAAAAGCTTGCGTGTCCTTATGTCATAAATCTACAGAGAAATATAATGGTTTTATGAGAATAGCATAGATCACAGTCCATCTTCCATATACAACTATCGAAAAGTTACCATTATTCCATAGATACTGACAGACAGAAAACAACTTAGACATCATTATAAAAAGAATCCACAACAACCTTACTTTAACAGAATTATCAGAATTTGCTGCAGCAATGCAGGTACCAGATGGATGAAATGCGACATGAGTGGATGATCCTCTAAGATCTGGGAAACTGTGCAGAGTACTGGCAGTGTGAATATCATGAAGCTTAACTGTTTTATCGTCGGCACACGAGACTAGCATACGGCCATCAGGTGAAAAACGAACACATCGTACCTGTAGTCCACATAGAATATTAGTACTTTGCAACAGTATTAACATTTTGGGGGGAAAAAAAAAGCAAACCAAAGAGAATGTGGCATTAAATTACTGGTTCAATTTCCAATTTCCAACACTTCCTTCATTAAATATCTGAAAACCTAAAGATTTAACAATGAGAGAGGTCACACCTTTTATCACGGAAAAGGACATTTTCTCCCAAAATCATTTTTGGTTTCATGAAGAACACCATATTTTTATACCTTTGAGATATTTTTGCATTTTATTATCCTTAAATAGTATACAAAACATCATTAGCTTAACTGAAAATTAAATAAAATTGTATAAGTTATTTCATGTTTTGCATTGGTTACTTTGGTATTTTGAAACTAAAATTAAATTTTTATTGCTATTCATAAATTTTTAAAATTTAAAAATATTATGGCACCATCAAAGCACTGGGAAATGTAATATGATATTGTTAGTATACAATGGAGTTTTGTACATACTTACATGGCAGATATATACTTAGCTATAGTCTCTGACGTCCCGACAGAATTCAAAACTCGCGGCACACGCGACAGGTAGGTCAGGTGACCAGCCCACTCCCGCCGCTGGGTGGCGGGAATAGGAACCATTCCCGTTTTCTAACCAGAATTTTTCTCTTCCACCTGTCTCCTGAGGGGAGGCTGGGCGGGCCATTAATCGTATATATCTGCCGGGTAAGTATGTACAAAACTCCATTGTATACTAACAATATCATTTTTGTACATGCAACTTCCCCGGCAGATATATACTTAGCTGATTGACACCCTTGGTGGAGGGCAAGAGACAGTTACATACTAATTATTTATGAATATAAAAACGGGGAAACAATATACGTTGTAGGTATATTAAAAAACAACCTTGGTTCCTACCTGATATGGAAGAAGACTTCATTGATACTGTCTATGAGTCTGCTTGCCGTCAGAGTTTCAGAGGATGAGACCTGTGACTGATAACCCTTTCGGATCATGCCATGAGGGCTTACCCGCTTACATGGCAGAGCCTTTTCTTGGATCATACCAATGGGGGCTGACCACCACAACTTAACTGGCAGACCACCTTGACCTGTATCATATCAACGGGGGTGGGCTAACCCTCTTACATGATAGAGCTTTAGGTAATTAAGCCACTACAAGGAGCATAACGACCAATCCCGATCACCTGACCACACTAACATGTTAGAACTACGATTTGAAAGGGGTCAACTCCTGCACCCTCTTTCAATCGACCAATTAAACGCACCAAAAACCATTAAAAACCCTAACCTAATAAAACTAAAAAGGATTGGGTTCAGCTCCCTGTCCCAGCAACGAATCCGCAGATACGTACGCTCCTAGAGTAAAGCATTTGTCGTACGTCACTTGAATTGTCTCTCAAGTAATGGGATGCAAGACTGAATTGCATCTCCAAAAAGTTGCTCCACTAGTCTGTATCGACAAGTTCTTGTGGAATGCCAAAGAGGTAGCGACTGCTCTTACCTCGCGAGCTTCAACTCTAAGGAGGTCCAGTTGTTCTTCTTTACACGCTAAATGGGCTTCCTTGATTACATCTTTGATAAGAACGCCTGAGCATTTTTTGAGATCTGTCTTTTGGGATCTCTAACTGAGCACCATAAACTCTCCTTACTCCCCTTTAGTTCGTTCTTCCTTTCTAAGTAAACAACTTAAGGCTTCTAACTGCAAAGAGCCTTTTCTTGCTCTGTACCTACTAGAGACGAAAGTCCTTTTACCTCGAAGGTTCTAGGCCAAGGTTTCGAAGGGTTTCATTCTTCGCCAAAAACATCGGTTTGAAGGAACAGAACGCCGAGTCGTTCCTGAAGCCAACATTATGTTCTAAGCTTGTAGTTCGCTTACTCTTTTTGCTGAGGCTACCGCGACCAAGGAATAAAGACTTCCTTGTCAGATCTCTGAACGTAGCCTTACGGGGAGGTTCAAATTTGGGGGTCATCAAGTACTTTAGGACCACATCCAAGTTCCAACTAGGTGCTCTAATACCTCTGTTCTTTGACGTCTCGAAGGATTTAATCAGACCATGTAAATCTTTGTCTTCCCCAATGTTTAAGGCCCTATCTATGCCAAGACTGACGATAGCATACTTTTATAGCCCTTAATTGTAGAGACTACTAAATTACATTTTTCCTTCAAGTAAAGGAGGAAATGAGCTATATCTGTCACAGAGATACTGGAAGAGGATATCTTCTGAGTCCTACACCATCTGCGAAACACATCCCACTTCGACTGGTAGACTCGAATAGTAGATGGTCTCCTTGCTCTTGCGATCGCTTTCGCAACTTCTCGAGAAAAACCTCTCGTTCTGACAAGTCCTTCGATAGTCTGAAGGCAGTTAGAGCGAGAGCGGGCAGGTTTTTGTGATACCTGTCGAAGTGGGGTTGTCTGAGAAGATCGCTCCTGTTTGGGAGAGATCTCGGAAAGTCTACTATCCATCCCAGTACCTCTGTGTACCAGTTTTGCGCTGGCCAGAACGGGGCTATGAGGGTCAGTTTGGCTCCCTCTGCTGCTGCAAACTTCCTTACTACTTCCGATATGATCTTGAACGGAGGAAAAGCATACCCGTCTATTCCGGACCAATCGAGGAGAAGGCCGTCCACAGAAATCACCCTTGGGTCGGCGATCGGGGAGCAGTAACTTTCCAGCCTGCTGTTCCAATGTGTGGCAAACAGATCTATATTTGATCTCCCCCAGAGGTTCCATAGTCTGTTGCATACCTCCTGATGCAACGTCCATTCTGTAGGCAGTACTTGGTCTCTCCTGCTCAGAAGGTCGGCTCTTACATTTCTCTCCCCTTGAATGAATCTCGTCAGGAGAGTGATTCTTCTCTCTTCTGCCCAAAGCAGTAGTTCTCTTGCCTTTTTGTAAAGGGAGAACGAGTGTCCCTCCTTGCTTCTTGATGTAAGCTAAGGCTGTTGTGTTGTCCGAATTGATCTGTAGGACTGAACCTGAGATCTGAGCCTCGAAGTGTATGAGAGACAGGTGAATCGCTGTTAATTCCTTCATATTGATGTGCCAGGACACCTGTTCTCCCCTCCAGGTGCCTGACACTTCTCTCGTCCCTAGAGTGGCTCCCCACCCCGATCTGAGGCGTCGGAATACAACACTAGCCGAGGGTTCGGAACGTGAAGGGATACTCCTTCGTTGATCCTGCACGGATTCATCCACCAACGAAGGTCCTCCTTTATTTCCTTCGTGATCTGGAAGGAATCGGACAGATTTTGGGATCTCGATCCCAATTTCTCTTAGATATAACCTGTTAAGAAGGCATTAGGTAAGCCTTCCTAGAGAATGAACTGTTCCACGAGGAAAGGGGTCCCCAAAGACTCATCCATTCCCTCGCGGCACATTGTCCTTTCTCTAGGAAGGTTGCTACTTTTTCCAAGCAGCGTTCTGTCTTTCCTGTGATGGAAATACATGAAAACCCCGAAATCCATCCGAATCCCCAGATAAACAATGTTCTGCTGGGGAATCATCTGGGATTTCTCGAGGTTTACTAACAGTCCCAAGGACTGTGTTAACTTCAGTGTCAGCTTTAAGTCCTCCAGACATCTGACTCGCGACTGTGCTCGTATCAGCCAGTCGTCTAGATACAAGGATATTCGAATCCCTTCGAGATGAAGCCAGTGAGCCACATTTTTCATCAGTCCTGTGAATACTTGAGGGGCTGTTGAGAGTCCGAAGCATAGGGCCCGAAATTGAAATACTCTTCCTTGAGCCATAAATCTGAGGTATTTCCTGGAAGACGGGTGTATTGGCACGTGGAAATAAGCATCCTGCAGGTCCAGGGATACCATCCAGTTTCCTGGACGCAGGGCTGCTAACACCGAGGATGTCGTCTCCATTGTGAACTTCCTCTTTGCTACGAACACGTTCAGGGCGCTCACGTCCAGAACTGGCCTCCAACCTCCTGAACTTTTCGGAACCAAGAACAGGCGATTGTAAAACCCCTGAGAAGAGAGATCTTTTACTTCCTCTATGGCTTCCTTGTAAAGCATCTACTCCACGAGATGTAGAAGGGCTTGTTTCTTGACAGAATCCTTGTAGTTTGCTGTCAACTCCCTTGGAGTTATAGTCAAGGGAGGTTTTTCCCTGAAGGGGATTAAATATCCTTTCTTTAGGATGGATAGGGACCAGGCATCGGCACCTTTCTGTGCCCAAGTTTCGTAAAAGTTTAGAAGCCTGGCACCCACTTTTGTCTGGAGGACCGCAGTCTCACTGGGTCTTGACGAACGGCCTTCGAGAAGACCTTCCTCTCTTCTCCGATCGTCTACTTCTGAGAGAAGATCTAGGGGCAGACCTTTGTTCCCGTCGTCCAGTAGCGGAGACGCTTGCGTCCTGGTAACTGCGTCTAGCAGGCGAATAGCTCCTTTTCCCTTTGCGTCCATTCGGAGAGGCGCTAGATTCTCTCCTATACCTCCTGGGAGGCGAAGAACACTTGTCAAAATCGTGGTGCCTATTCGGCGATACTCTTGCGTCCTTAGAAGGATATCTATAAGATCCTACGGGACTCCTGATTCCTGGGCACTTGCCGGAGGGAGAGGGTTGTTCCTTCGGGAAAAGTCTAGAGGACGAACGAACACTCCTTCCTTCTTGCGGAGCTCTGAAAAGAGAGGGGCTCTCTTCTCTCCCGGAGCTTTTAGCCGAACGAATTCTCTCACGAGAAATCCGCGAATCAGGCTCCTGATACTTGCCATGAGAGGCGCAATCGCCTCTAGAAATACTCCTGGGAGAACTCTTGCTCGCAGGGAGTTTCCGATTAGCGATCTTAGAAGGAGAGGACACACGAGTCCTGTCATATCCAACTGAAGAAGGTCTCGCTGGGGACGAAAACCTTTCAGGCGAGGAGCGTCTGCTGACGCCAGGGCGCCTACTCTCTGAGGCTCTCCTAACAGTACTCTTGATGGGGAGAAACTTCTTTCTTCCTAGAAGAGCCTTCAGAAAGAACTCCTACTAAGGCAGACAACTGCTGCTGGAGTCCTACCAAGACTTCCTTCGTCTTGTGTGCGAAACCTTCCGGAGAAGAGTCAGGAGATCTCGTAGTTCTCTTCTTACGAGCAGGAGAATACTCCGGAAAAGGTTCAGGATTGGAATGCAACTCTTCGTTTGCTGGCGTTTTCCAGGTTCTCTTAAGAGGACGCAACTTAGAGGCAGAACTCCATCCTCTTCTTGGGGACGAAGAGTCTGAGTCCGAAAAGCACTTCCTGAGGACGCTTTTGCAGTAGCTGTCCTTGGCAGCCTGGGAAGCGGCTACAGGATCTGCCGAAGGGACGCCTGACCGTTGGGAATACTCTACATCCCCCTTGCGGCTTTCGACATTCCTCCTCCCTTGGTCATGGAGTCTGAAAGAGGTCTAGGCCTAGGAGCAATGCGGAGTCGTCAGACGCCCCCTCCACTTCACTGGGGACACTGCACAAATCACTGCGCTTACCTGTCTCCTTCATTGCTTGCAGTTGCGATTTCAAGTTGATTATTGAGGCTCTCATTGCAGCCATTTCCGTAGACGCATCTACAGGTTCGCTGCTGGGGGAAGGGGCTGAAACCAAACTATGAGCAGGTGAATTAACAGAAGAGTTAGGAGCTACTTCCTCCTCAATAGAGCAGGATCTACTTGAGCTTCTGATGGAAGCCCTCCTAACTCTATCTTTCTCAAGTTTCCTTACATAAGAAGCCAAGGTCTTCCATTCCACTTCCGTTAAACCCTCACATTCCAGACAGGTGTTAGTTGCAGAACAATCATTCCCCCTACATTTTTTACAGACCATGTGAGGATCCACCGATGCTTTCGGTAGCCTCACCTTACATTCTTCTTTCGTACACACTCTAAATACAGGTACCACGTCAGACATTTTAAAGAGTATCCAAACCAAAATCCAAAAAACGGTCCACGATAAGCGTATGCCAAAGCCAAAGATCAATGTACATCACCAAAGGTCAAACAGATAATCCTCGGCCAACGAGAAAAGAATTCCAAAGCAGGAGGTACCAACAACGGTGTTGTTGTTACCGGCGACAGAAAAATTCTGGTTAGAAAACGGGAATGGTTCCTATTCCCGCCACCCATCGGCAGGAGTGGGCTGGTCACCTGACCTACCTGTCGCGTGTGCCGCGAGTTTTGAATTCTGTCGGGACGTCAGAGACTATAGCTAAGTATATATCTGCCAGGGAAGTTGCATGTACAAAAATTATCTGTACAAGTAAATCACACCACTGAATAACTTTTAGCGTAAAATTACCTTTATTACCTAGTAACAAGCACAGTAAATACTTATTTAATAAAAGCAACTTACCAAGTATTTACAACAAAGTTATTAGTTTCATTTATTCACAGCAGTTTAGATTCAAATTTTGTGGTATCTCCACTGCCTTCTATCAAAGGCATCAACTTCCACCAAACCTCTTCTCTCCATATCTTCCTTCACTTTATCTCGCCATCTAATTCTCTGTCTCCCTCTCAATCTTCTTCCTCTAACAGGTTCCTTCCAAAGCCCTCTTCACTCTCTCATCATCATCCATCGTCAACACATGTCCATACCATCTCAATCGTGACTCTCTTATCACCTCTGTAATATTTACAAGCCTGCCCTTCTTATTTTATCATTTTCCAATCTCTCAAGCAGTGATGTTCCCATAATCCACCTCAGCATTTTTATCTCTGTTCTCTCAAGCTTTGCTTCCACTTTTCTTCTTGGAGCCCATGTTTCTGCTCCATACATTAACACTGATCTTACCAGTGTTATATATCTTGAATTTTAGTTTGATTGGCACTTTCTTATCACATACCCCTCCAGCAACCTCTCTCCATTTCCCCCCATGCAGCTTTTATCCTACTGTCAACTTCAGCCTCACATCCTCCCTCTTGGCTTAAAGTCGATCCAAAGTATTTAAACTTTTCTGCCTGTTTTATAATGGAGCCTCCTCTTTCTTGTATTACTATTCTGTCTCTATTTTCCCTACTTCTCAGCAAAACCTCTGCTGCATTCACATTCACCTCTCTAAAGACTCCTGCCACTCTCCAACCCTTCTCTGTAGGTCCGCCTCATTTTCACCAGTAATCACCAGATCACTGGCGTACAACTCCCACAGCTCTTCATTCCTGATCTCTTCACTCAACATATCCAATACCAGCACAAACAAAAATGGGCTTAATGCTGACCCCTGGTGTAATCCAGCCTCAAAGTTTTCTGTTTCCCCAACTGCTGTTATCACTTTTGTGCTTGTTCCTTTATATATCATCTCGACCAGCCTAACCAACTTCACTGGAACTTTCATTTTCCTTAAACACCAAAACATCACTTCTCTTGGGATTGTATCATATGCTTTCTCTAGGTCTATAAATGCACAATAGAGCTCCTGGTTTCCCTCAAGCCTCTTTTCCTGTAGCTGTCTTTCTATGAAAATGGCATCCACCATCCCTCTTCCTCTCACGAATCCATACTGCTGTTTCCCAATTTTTACAGTCTCTCTTAATCCATGCTCTGTTAGTTTAATTCCTCCCCCATTTAACTGATTAACTACCCTTTGCCAAGTGGCGTACTACAAAGTAAACATTAGTTTGTCAAACTGATATAACAATTTGTCGAAAATTGTATTTTTCCTAACTATACAAACCTGAGGTCCTTTACAATAGGAAGGTACTTAGCGGCAGCTGAACTGGTCGTAAGCCTTTTAAACAAGGGGTTCGGTAGTTAACTACTTGTCCGGCAGTTGGCGGTCAGCTCGACTGCAAGGCGAGGAGCCACTTTGCTTGAGGCCCAGGAAACGCAGAGTGAGGGGTGGCATGAGGTGGGACTATATGTAAAGGACCTCAGGTTTGTAGTTAGGAAAAATACAATTTTCGACAAATTGTTATTAGTTCCGATACGGAATACAAACCATCGGTCCTTTACAATAGGAAGACTCACTATTTGCAAAGTGGGTGGCATCTGAGTCTAATGAACAGACTGGTGTTCGTCCTACCTTGGATTCCCTCCCTGGTCGTAAGAGCAGAGGGAGGTATCCCAGCCTCTGCCCAGCTGATCGGGGTGTGCACCACAGGATCAGTGGTCAGACTTCTGGACCAAATTTTATAAGAGGGAGGCAAGTGTACCTCTTATAAATAGCAAAAAAAGCAAGAACTAGTACCTACTTCAAGAGCAAAGGTAAAGTTATGGGTTTGTCTCTTGTTGGCTTCCACTATCCCCCTTGTTGGGGAGTGGTGGATAAACAAACACTTCTATCCCTACTGAAAGGGATAGAATGGGGCTCGGTTGTGTAGCTTACCTGCATCGGCCTCCTGTTCAGCGTAGTGACGACTGTGGCCCTCTGCCCACAGGTAGAGAGAAGAATGAAGGAGGAAGAGAAGCCAGTCACACTCTCTTTCACTCGTCCATGCATACAGTCACACAAGGATGTGATGCTGTTCTGTCTGCTCGGGTGCTGGGTAGACTACACAACTTGTTGAGCAGCCACAACGGGTTCCAAGGAAAAGGTGTCCAAGGACCTGTGGGTGATATCCCGAAGGTAAAAAGAAGTGAAGGTGGTCTGGTTGGCCCAAACGCCTGCCTTCAGTACCTGTGCTGGGAGAAGTTCTTGCGGAACGCAAGGGTTGGACCAAGCCCTCTGACTTCGTGGGCTCTCGGACGAAGGTTACGGGTGTCGTCACTGTCAGCTGTCTCGTAACCCCTCCTGATCACCTCACGCAGCCAGAAAGAAAGTGTGTTCTTGGAAACCTCTTTCTTGGTAACCCCAGTGCTAACGAAGAGGTGTCGACATTCAGGCCTGAGGTGCCGAGTTCTCTTCAGATAGCGCCGTAGCGCCCTCACAGGACAAAGCAGCATCTCATCCGCATCATTATTGGTGAAATCCTTCAGGGAGGGGATCGTGAAGGACTCGAACCGGTCATCAGGGACCGAAGGATTCTGAGTCTTCGCTATGAAGTTCGGGACGAAATTGAGCGTCACCGATCCCCATCCCCTGGAATGCTTAACGTTGAAGGAAAGACCATGAAGTTCGCCTATTCTCTTCGCCGATGCCAGGGCCAGCAAGAAGAGGGTCTTGAGGGTCAGATCCCTGTCTGATGACTCTCGGAGTGGCTCAAAGGGTCTGCGAGTCAAACTCCTAAGGACGAGAGTCACATCCCATCCCGGGGACCTGAGTTCCCTGGGTGGGCAAGACCTCTCGAAGCTCTTCATCAGGAGGGAGATCTCGAAAGAAGAGGAGATATCCACACCTAGAAATTTAAGGACTAAGGCCAGGGCGGCTCTGTAGCCCTTAATTGCAGAGACGGAGAGGAGCTTCTCTCGGCGAAGAAATACGAGGAAGAGGAAATCCGCTACCTGATGAAGACGGACCACTTTCCCTGGTAGACAGCCGCAGAGGACTGTCTAAGGTATCCGGCCATCTCTGTCGCTGCGCTGCGAGAAAAGCCTCTCACTTGCAAGAGATGGTGGATAGAAGCCAGCCGTGAAGACACAGGGACTTGACGGATCGGTGGTACCGTTCCATGTGTGGCTGGCACAGGAGGTTGTGCCAGGGGGAAATCTCTCTCAGCTCTCCGGCAAGCAGAGCCAGCAGGTCCGGATACCAAATGGCTTGAGGTCGTTTGGGCACCACCAGGATCATCCGAAGGTTCGCAGTGATCAGCGCCCTGCTGATCACTGCGAATCAGACGGAACGGGGGAAGGCGTAAACGAAGAGGTTGTCCCACAGGTCGAACAGCCTTTACGCCACGTCTGGGTGAAGGGACTACTCGGTTCCTATCACCTGATCCCGACGACTGAGCTTGTAGGCTACCACATTCCTCTTGCCCGGAATGTAGCGAGCCAACAACTCTATTGAGTGTGTGCCGCGGCCCACTCGTACACCTGCAGCATCAACTGGTGTAACAGGAGGGACACTAGACCCCCTTGCTTGTTGACGTATGCCACTACTGTGGTGTTGTCGCACATCAACACCATCGAGTGTCCCATCAGACGGTCCCGGAACTCTTGGAGAGCGAGGAACGCTGCCTTGAGCTCCAGGATGTTGATGTGAAGGTGCTTGTCATGATGGTCACACACCTGCAGTCAGCAACTCCTCCAGGTCTGCGCCCCATCCCTCGGTCGATGCATCCGAGAAGAGAAGCATCTCCAGGGGAGAGAGAGAGAGAGAGAGAGAGAGAGAGAGAGAGAGAGAGAGAGAGAGAGAGAGAGAGAGAGAGGCACTCCTCTTACGAGGTTCCTGTCGTCCAGCCACCAGGCTAGGTCTGCCTTACCTCCTCCGTGAGGGACACAGGGAAGAAGGGAGGGTCCCTTGCCTGTGACCAACACGCCTTTAGTCTCCACTGAAGAGACCGCAGGTGAAGACGCCTGTGAGGGACTAGCTTCTCGAGAAACGACAGGTGGCCGATCAAGACTTGCCACTGCTGAGCCGGTTGCTCCTGTCGAGACAGGAACCCTATTACTGCCTCCCTGAATCTGCTGATCCGCGAATCTGCGGGGAAGACTCGCCCTGCTGCCGTGTCGATCAGCATGCCCAGGTACTTCATCCTCTGCTTGGGTTCGAGCTCTGACTTCTCATGATTCAAAGGGTAGTAAATATCCCTCCCGAAGGACATTTACTATCCAGGTCTCCGCACCGTAGCGCTGCCAAGTTGCCCAATGGCTCGCCAGGCACCCCCCCACTTCCGGCAGCAGGTGAGGAGGAACGCCGTCCCTAGCGTTTCCCACCTCTTTGACTTCTTCTTACCTGGCCCCCCCTCGTTAGGAGGGCTGGGAGGAGGGCTGGTGACGGTCACCCCTAGAAGAAGTTGAAGGCAGAGCCTTTCCTTTGAGCTTCGACTATACGATTGTCTTGGCCGCAGAGGAAGCGCTAACCAAACTCTTAGGTTTGGCCGCAGTAACTCGAGGCTGCCCAGACGCCTTCGAGACTGCCTGGTGTACTAAACGGTCACTGTCGTCAGTGCGCCGTCTTTCTACCGCAGTATCCACCATCTCTCCCGGGAAGAGAGAGGAGGAGCTCCGCACCGGTCCGTTGCGAAGACCCAGAGCCGCCTCACGCCCGGCCGCCCTAGTCACTCGGGTGAGAAGAGCGTTTCTATGCCGGAGAACCAGGTTGGTCCACAGGTTGGCCGTCTGGTGGGCCAGGTAGGTGATAGCCCTACCCCCAGACTGGCACAGTCTCACGAAAGCCGGGTCTCCTTCAGGAGTGATATTCCCTAAGGAGGCCGCGGTTTTTGACACTGTGAGGGACCCCAGGGCAGCCATGAGACTGCCAGGAAGGCTGCCATTGCGGTAGACTCCAAGGCAAGTGCCTCCTGCTGCGGGAACCAGAGGTTCTCCGACAGGAGCTGCGGCAGAGACACCCCCGGAGTTAGCCTGGCTAGCTCCGGGTTAACCTGTTTGGGCGGCAGAGGGTCCTCCGAAGGCACGTAAAAGCGCCTCTGTCGCGGTAGAGGTGGAGGAAGGAGCTTAGCGGACCTACTGGACCGAAGTGAACCCTCCTGTCTGGAGACGAGAGCGTCCACCTGGCCCAGCACGCTGTCAGCCAAAGCTGATCGCGGCAGACCCACCGCCGTCCTGGGTTCCTTCTTAGGTCCCCAGAACGCTTCCAAGCCCGATGTGGGTTCGGTAGGTGGGAGCAGCGATCCTTCTTCGAGGTCGTTGTGCTGACAGATCAGCGCAATCACCTCCGCGAACGACCTCTGGATCTCTGGAGTGACTGCATCCTGTGGACCGTCAAGCCCTTCCAACAAGAATGCCTCCTGAGAGCCTCCTCCTTCCACAGGAGGAACCACGACAGACCCCTCCTGGTCTCCTCCTACCACTTGCGTGTACGACCTGGTCGGTCCGAGGACTGTGCCAGGTTCGTAGGGCGTCGTGGCGGGATCACGAGGGGCGCGCCCTTCGTGATCGCTCCTGATCACCTCGCTCTTCCCAGTAAAGCCCAAGGAAGTTGAAGGTATCAGAGACGCAGACCTGACGCTCCCCCCGCGCCCACTGACAGAGCGGTGTGCTGAGGGGGCTGCAGGCGATCGTCAACCCGCGGTGGCCATCAGTCTACAGGCCTGGTCAAACGGCTCTCCCGGGGAGAATGGCTGGACCGAGGACAGCGCCGATGGTCCCGAGCGTCAGAAGAGCTGCTGCTGGTTCCCCTCTCTGCCCGGTCCGGGTGGGAGCGGCGGTCGGGGGATCCGCAGAGTCCACTGTCGTGGTGGGAGCGAGGCCTATCCTCACGGCGCGTCACGCCACCTGGACCAGCCGGGGCTGGTTCAGGCGACCGAGGGGACTGCTTCCTTGCCTCAGCCCGCGAGTGGTCTGGGACCGTTGCGTCAACCCTGGGTACTAGCGCGTCGCCACGAGAGCGATCGCTGGTCTGGTGAGTCGCCTGAGCAACTCCCTCCAGTCTTCCGTCCCCTGAGAGAACTCGGATGCCTGGGCCTTGGCTGTCCGGTCGCCCGCAGGTGAGCGAACACTCGGTGACTCTCGCGAACGAGAGGCCGAGACGGTACCTGGCGTCGAGGCAGAACCTCTGGCGCCAGGTGAGGAAGTGCCGGTACTAGCCGACACTCCTCCGGTCCCCGTCTTCTTCTTCCTCGTGGAAGAGGAAACGGGCCCCGTTCCCAAAGGAACAGGACCGACGGAAGTCCCAACCGTCCCACCGGAGCGAGACGAACCCTTAGAAGTTTCAGCACGAGACTTCTTAGGGGAGGAGGAGGCAGCCTTCTTCTTCTTCGGCTTGGGGGCCTTAGAAGTTGAAGGGGAAGCGGCAGCAGGCAACGAAGACGAAGAAGACGATGAAGACGAAGATGACACCTTCCTCCTCTTCCTCTTCGTCAGCTTCCTTAGCACCACCGTCAGGTCTTCCATCCAGGACGGAGCCGGGGCAGTTGCTGAAGCAACAGGGCCAGACTGCACCTGTCCGGAAGGACCTGGGGTGGGAGCAGCAACACCACAAGCAGGAACTGGTACTAAGGCTGGAGTGGCAACGAAATCAGAAACAGGAGGCGGGGCAGGAACCGGCAGCATCCTCTGCACAGGAGGTAGGTCTAGCGGTGAGCTCTTGGGACACCAGAAGTCCGGGGGTGCGGCAGGAGTGAAGAAACCAGGCGGTGGTGTAGCAACGGGCAAGGAAACCTCCGGCAGCGGAGCCTGCACAGCGGCTGTCGGGGTCACCGTGGCTACGTGCTGCGTATACACCAGGTGAGGCGGCGCAGCGTAGCCTGGCATGGATACCGTCGTGGTAGTCATGGTGGTAGGCCCATGCGTGACCGGCGTAGCCCCTCTCGCCAGATGACTAAGCAGCCATCTTGCTTGGTGAGACGTACCCGCGTGAAGTCACAATAATCAACAGATATCACAAGTTTAACATACGACTAGAATTTGAGAAATATCTAGAAGTGTTCGTGAACTATCGGTGATAAGATTAGTGTGAAAATAGTAGGATAAAGCGTCTTCTAAGTTAGTTTATCAAGTGTAATACTATAAATCAGAACAAGATGGCAGTAAGTTCCAACTGCGGGAAAAGGTGGCGTAATTTGGCGTGCTTAGCAATTCACAATACGATGAGGTAGCAGGAAGGGAACTGGCATTTCTCATCTATGAAATCAGCAACAGTCCTAACCAAAAAGATACAAAAGCATTCATAGATATATTAGAAGGATATAATCCTTCAAACTGGAACAAATCTAATGAAAAACATCTTGAAAATAATTGAAGAAGTTCCAAATAAAATCCAAGTGGTCAAGAGACTCATAAAGAAAATATACATAAACCAACATATTCCGACAAAGAAAATGAATAAGGTGAATCTTGTGAATATACTAATTGATGCATTAGGAAAAAGAATGCCAAAAGCATGCAAACTGTGTAAGTTTGTATAGCATAGTCAATCCACAAAACCTAATCAGAAAATGTGCTGCATGCAACATTCCGACCCATCCACAGTGTGCTGAGGTAATACAAGATTTGAGAAAGATACAAGAATTTTTTGTTCAACATGTCTATCATGGATAGACAATGTTATTAAATCAAGATTGAATGTACAAATAGTTGAGGATGAAGAAGAGAAGAGGAAGAAGAAGAAGAAGAAAAAGAAGAAGAGGAAAACGGAAGAGAAGTAAACAAAAATGAAATGACAGAAAAAAATAAAATAAGGAAAACAAAGAACAAGATAAAAGTATGGATGCAGAGATACTCATTGATACTACATATGAGGCAATAAAGCAGCATTCCTACGAAGAAATAAATTACGATATGACAACAGAAAAGCAAATCCCGAAGAGGCTCTACCCAGATCTATACAATGATGGGGAAATAAAGAGGAAAAAAATAGACAAGAAAGACAAATCTGCAACCTTTTGAAAAGAGGGAATTGCAGATTTGAGAAAGATGTTACTACAACAAACATCCTAAGATATGTCAAAACTATGAAATATATGGTATAAATGTGCATACTTAGATGGATATGGGGATGATTGCAGATCTGCATCCAAAAAATATGTAAAAACCTAAAAGAAGGAAAAGGATGTAAGTTCGACAAAAAATGCAAATATATTGCACCCTGTAGCCATGAATCATAATCAAATAAATAACCAACCAAGTAATAAATCCAAAATAAGAAAGAAACAAATAAAGAGAGAAATCAAGAATATCAGGTAAAAGAGAAAAGCAAACCACCAATGAGATATGCAGAGGTTGTCAGCAAAAATTTCAAAGCATCAGCTCCGAAATTCTACTCAAGAGATAATAACTGTATTTATTATTTTGCAAGAGGATATTGCAGAAACGGAGAAAATTGCAGATTCAGACACAAAAATTAATAATTATGATGAAGGAAGATCAAATATTATGGAAAAAGTTGGATTTTTTTAATGTCAGAATTTCTGGAAATGAAAAAAAGAACAACATACCAGAACAGGAAAGAGACATGGGAAAATCCTTATTACTATCAGTATTAAATGAAGGAGAAAACACGCAAACCATCATAGTGATGAATGCGCAGGGTTTAGTTACGAGTAACTCAAAAAGAAAAATAGAGTACTTAGAAGAACTACCCAAAATGAAAAGAAAATAGATATAATGAATATAAGTGAAACCTGGTATTCCCAAGAGACTGGGAATGATGATCAAATAAAAGGGTTCCAAACTTATAGATCAGATAGAAAAAATAGGAATCAAGGGGGAACCGCAATATATGGGAAAGACAAAAAACAAGGAAAAATATATGAGAAATATAGTAACTCAGAATGTGAACTAATAGCGGTAGAATTTGAATCTGAAAAATTGATGAACATAGTAATATATAGACCTCCTAATACTAAAGAGTTTGACATAATAATTGAAAAATTGGAATGATATATGTAGAAATCACAAGGACTGGACTATTCTCCTATCTGGTGACTTCAACTTTCCTTTCGTAGAATGGAAGAACGAATAGGAGATTGTGGTTGTACTTATACATATAAAAAAGAGAGTAATAGTAGTGCAGAAGATAAGAGGCAATTTGAAAAGCTATTAGATATGCTACTAGAATACAACATTCAACAAATAAATCACCTGCCAACAAGAAAGGAAAATACTTTAGACCTAGTATTTGTGAACGAGATGAATTATGTTAAAAAAATAATAGTTTATAATGCGAGTATTTCAGACCATAATGTCATAGAATTAACAGTTCATTCCAAAGCAAGTGAAAATAGAGATAAGCAAGAAATGAAAAAGTGGGAAGGATATGGAAAATACAACTTCTACAGTAAAAATATTAAAATGGTCAGAAATTAATGAAGAATTAAACAAAGATGGGATAACATTTTCGTAAGTGATGACATAAGGGTAAATACGGAGATATTATATAAAATATTGGAGATAATAGTGGAAAAATATATATCCGAAGAAGAAAAGTAAACATCATTCATGCATACCAAGAGACAGAAGGATCTTGTTTCCAGAAAATCAGAAAGTGGAAAAAAAAGGTCTTGCAAAAGAAAAAATGCATGGAAAGTTATAGAACTAAAAAGTAAGATAGAAAATGCAGAACAAAAGATTATACAATCAAAAGAAAATGAAAAACGGGACTTGGAAGAAAAACCCTATTAAATATCAAGCAAAACCCCAACTATTATACTCATATGCGAAGAAGATGAATAAAAGAAGAATAGAAATAGGCCCTCTGAGAATTGAAGGGAGATTAACGAATGAAAAAAAGGAAATTTGCAACATACTGGCAGAACGATATAAGAGAGAATTCACCCCTAGAATAGATAATGAAGATAATGATATAGAAGTAAGGGATGAAAATAGTGAATATTTAGCTGACATAGATATTAATGAAGCTGATATTGTGCAGGCTATTAATGAATTAAAATGGTAGCTGCTGCAGGGCCTGATGGAATTCCTGCTATTTTGTTAAAGAAAGTAGTTCATTCTATCGCAAAGCCACTTGCAATATTATTAAGACAAAGTGTAGATACAGGCAAGATATATGATGAGCAAAAATTAGCATATACTTACCCCTACTTTCAAAAGTGGATCAAGACTAGAGGCAAGTATTATAGGCCTGTGAGTCTAACATCACATATTATGAAAGTGTATGAAAGGGTAATGAAGAAAAATATATGAACATTTAATAAAAAATAATTTGTTTAATAAAGGACAACATGGTTTCGTACCCGGAAAAAGTACACAAACCCAACTGTTAGTCCACCGTGAAAACATATTCAAAAATATGAAAAGCGGAATGAAACAGATGTGGTTTATTTAGACTTTGCAAAAGCTTTTGATAAAGTAGACCATAATATATTAGCGAAGAAAATTAGAAAACACAATATCGTGGATAAAAGTAGGAAGATGGTTAAAAGAATTTTTACACACAGAAAACAGATAGTTATTGCAAACGACGAGAAATCGGATGAAGCCAAGGTAATATCCGGTGTGCCGCAAGGTACGGTGTTAGCTGCAATACTGTTTGTTATTATGATTGAAGACATAGACAATAATGTAAAGATTCGGTAGTGAGTAGTTTTTCGCAGATGACACAAGAATAATAGAGAAATTACTTGTGATGAAGATAGGAACGCTCTACAAAGAGACCTTAACAAAGTATATGATTGGGCAGAGGTAAATAGGATGGTATTTAACTCTGATAAATTTGAATCAATAAATTATGGAGACAGAGAAAGAAAGCTATATGCATATAAGGACCTAAATAATGAGACCATCACAAATAAGGAAGCAGTTAAAGACCTTGGTGTGATGATGAATAGGAACATGTTATGCAATGATCAAATATCAACTCTGTTGGCAAAATGTAAAGCAAAATGGAATGTTGTTACGGCACTTCAAAACAAGAAAAGCTGAACACATGATTATGCTGTATAAAACATATGTTCGTAGTCCACTTGAATATTGCAATATGATATGGTACCCACACTATCAAAAGGATATTGCACAAATAGAGAGTGTACAAAGGTCATTTACAGCTAGAATAGAAGAATTAAGGACCTAGACTACTGGGAAAGACTACAATTCTTAAAATTATATAGTCTAGAAAGGAGAGAGAACGCTACATGATAATTCAGGCATGGAACAGATAGAAGGAATAGCAGAAAATATCATGAACTAAAAATATCAGAAAGAGCAAGCAGAGGTAGATTAATAGTGCCCAAAACTATACCAGGAAAAATAAGGAAAGCACACAGGACATTAATCCACTACGCACCAGCATCGATAATGCAGCGTCTATTCAATGCGTTGCCAGCTCATCTGAGGAATATATCAGGAGTGAGCGTAGATGTGTTTAAGAATAAGCTCGACAAATATCTAAACTGCATCCCAGACCATCCAAGATTGGAAGATGCAAAATATACCGGAAGATGTACTAGCAACTCTCTGGTAGACACTAGAGGTGCCTCACACTGAGGGACCTGGGGCAACCCGAACAAGATGTAAGGCTGTAAGGTCTGTAAGGTAAGCCCCTGAACCTCGGTGTCCCTTGCAGCCCCAGCGAGTGCGAGTACCAGGCCCTGCCGAGATCGTCGCCTGTGGTCAGCAGATCTGAGGGAGGGAAAGTCGGGTAGATCAGTGGAGGGGTCCCCCCTCGCCCATGGGGGATAGTTCCCAGCCCGAGCGAACGGAGGACCCCGAGTACAACTGGATGTCGGGGTATCTCTCCCCCTCCTCTACGCTCGAATGATCGAGGGAGGAGAGGGAGCGAGAAACCTCTCCCAAAGGGGAAGGAGCCATACGAGGGAGCTGAGCCGGAGGGAGAAAGGAGGAAGATAAATCAGTGACCAAGGACGTAGCCAGGGAGTCCTCTGACAACTCCTTAGCTGGCTTCTGCGGCTTCTTCCTCCCCCCGTAGCGCTCCCACTGTGCCTCCGACCAAAAGATACATGTATCACACGTCTCGGCACGAGAGCATTCACGCCCTCGACATCGAGCACAAAAATCATGAGGATCTACCTCCACAGAAGAGCGGAAAGCCCCACACTTACTGCCCCCAATACCCAGGCTTAATCTACTGTTGATGGGGGGGGGGGGGGGGGGAGGGGGGGGAGGGGGGGCTTCTCCGGCTTCTTGGTTAGTAATTTCCATAATAAAATGAAAAATAGATCAAACACGCACTTACTTTTGTACTTGCAACACATACAAGTAAAAGAAAAAGTGAGAAAGCCTTCATGCAGTGAAGAAAACAAAGCATACAACAGAAGCGGGCAGAGAGACGAAGAGCAGCACGTCCATCCACGAGCGTGGCCGAAAGCAAAGTGGCTCCTCGCCTCGCAGTCGAGCGTACCGCTAACTACCGGACAAATAGTTTACTACCGAACCCCTTGTTTAAAAGGCTTACAACCGGTTCAGCTGCTGCTAAGTACCTTCCTATTGTAAAGGACCGATGGTTTGTATTCCGTATCGGAACAAATTCAAGTTTGCTATGGACCTGATATTGTTCAATAATACCATTTCGGTAGCGAAATGACAATCTTTTGCTTAATTCATCTTTATGATGAATAATGTAACAACATGGTGTTGCTGAGCTGATAGTAAGTATAGTGTAATAATGTAAACATTGCATTCATTACCATGTTGCTGAGTTGACAGATAAGTATAGTGTAATAATGTAAACATTGCAATCATTACCAAACAGATTTTGGTATTGAATTTTAATTCTGCAAGGCACTTCTTGCAGGATTAGTATTTTTTGTTTGTTGATAAAGTTCTGATTAAAGTTTTTCACCCCTTTTGCTTAATAGCAAATTTGCAGTCTATTGCTCGCTACTGCAGTGAACTTGCAGTAAATTTAAATGCTTATCACCCTTTCCTTTCCAGAAATGTTTAAGTGAAATGGTATAATGTAGCAGGAGAGAATTTTAAGCTGTGATGGACTTTCGGAGAACGGTTTAGTTGAGATCGTACATGAGTGTTGCTTTAGAAGTGCCAATGCTGAGCTTGGATCAACACAGGTAGCTACTAGCTAACCTGATGAAATCATATGTCTGGTACCCAAGGTACTATCTCTCCTGGTACAGAGCTAATATCTGGTTGATGCTGTCTTTAGTCTTATGGTGAGCACCCAGTGGGAGCGCCGAGTGCCCGATGGGAGCCGAGCGCTCGGTGGGAGCGCCGAGTGCTCAATGTAGTATAAGCCACACAGGCTGAATTGTTTATCTGTAGTACATGGATGGCTGAGCACCAAATAATACTCGGTGCCAGGCATATCTCCCAGTTTTGGTGCATTAGTAGTTGTCACCAACCAGCGCACAGTCCTGAACTCCAAAGTTCCAAACGCTCAAGTTCCAAGCATCGATTAGCACTCCATAACTTCCAGGTTTGCAAGGTTCAGTTATAAGTGCTTCCACCTGTCTGTCCAGTGACATCTTTCGGGTTCCTGGCGTCAACCTACCGTGTCCGGTGACAGCTCCTCCTATGGTCTGATGCCTAATTTTAGATCACGATATTGTCCTGTATGTTGCGCTATTTCCCACTGAACAGGAACCAAGTCTATCTCCAGGCAAGACATGAGCCACAGTTGTTGAATTGCTGAAGGAAGCTCCCTCCTTTGTTTTCGTCTTAGTCACCCAGGCTTCGGTCAAGGTTGGCACTTGGCTTTCGTTTAAATGAGCTAGACAAGTGTCGTTTGTCTGCCTTCACTCTAGGGCCTAGTAGGACGTAGTTTGCCTTGTCTAATTGCTGGAAGACCTAATCTTTGGGACTGACAGCCAGGGGAGCCCTTTCATTTTTCACACTAATCTCAAGAATTTTGGAGTTTTTCTTTCTGCCAGAAATCACTGTTTTAAAATGGTCTAAGTTATGCCCTATTTCTCACCTTCATGTCTCTGATGTTAGTGGTGAGTCTTCTCTAGTCTCTGGCATACACAAGATGTTAGCCAGACTGGAAGAACTATTATAGGTTTGTTGCTTTGCAGCCCCCAATATTCCATTCAGTTTAGAGATTTCGAGGAAATCGTTCGAGAAGGCTGTTCGAAGTACGATTTGTTCGTAAGTACGATTTGTTCGAAATATGAAACAAATATCCCCATAAGAGATAAAGGGAACCAGGATAATTCGTTCCAGCCAACCCAAAAAGTCCCCTTTTTCAAATTTTTTCTATTATTAATGTGTACAAAAGTTAAATTATACGTTAAAGTAAAATTTTCTTAATTTTATTTTTTGTGTACAATTTACGAACTGTGTGGTGAAAATGGCGCCCGGTCGGCTGGGGGATGGAGGGAGGAGAGACAGGAACCCTTTGAGCAAACCAAATTGGTTGCAGTATGCAAAGGTTGATAACAAAATCAATTTTATTCACATATTAGGTGCAGGGATAATCAAAGGAATTGATAGTGTGTCCGATTGTGTGTCAGAGAGAGAGAGAGAGAGAGAGAGAGAGAGAGAGAGAGAGAGAGAGAGAGAGAGAGAGAGAGAGAGAGAGAGAGAGAGAGTTTACACTTGGATCTTAAGTGCACAATCGAGATTAATTATGCCACAGTACATCAACTTACTACTGGCAAATGGCACTTTTAAAACAAACATGAGGATTTTGCAAGCAGATAAGTAATAAAGTCATGAGTGCAAGTAAAGGAAAGAGATAAAAGAACTTTTCACAAGGAAGCCATTTAAAGAAACAATCGAAGGCATGCAGAAACTGAAAGCCATGCCAGTTTGTTCATTACAGAGCTTAGTTACCTTTACAATAGTAAAAAATCATAAAAAGCAATTGTCACTAGATAGGTATTTTACTGTAACAAAAATAAAAGTGATTTAGGTAGATTGAGTGTAAGTGAAAGAAATGGGCAAATAATCATCCCAGCCCAGCTGATAAGTCTGTGGGAAGCAGAACCGTTCTTCCCTCTCCTCTCCTCTCTTTCTCTATGGTCTCACTCATCGCACTGAACACTAACTTGAGCAAGCTTTTTTTTTTTTTTTTTTTTTTTTTTTTTTTTTTACTGTACGTATTGCAATTGATTGTTTTCATGTTTTACTATGTTAAATTTATTGTGAAATAACATTTTATTTTTTATGCAAATTGGTACTGCTTTTATGTACATATAGTAAAGAGTTTACAGTCTCTTCCCTCCTCAACAATACCACGACTCACGATAACTTAAAATCATTCATTCATTATTCCTCAAAAATATAAATGCCACCTCCCTCTACCTCAAGTTAGCTGTTAATACTGTAATGATGAATGATTTTGTTAATCATTTATGCTACATTTTATTGTGAAAAGCTTTGTTCTTTCATTTACTATTTTGTTAATATTGTTCAACTAGACCGTCTCGCTCGGCGCACCAAACACTGACTCAATCAAGACTTTTTTTCTGCATTGCATTTGATTGTTTTCATATTTTATCGTTATGTTAAATTTATTGGAAAATTCCCTTTTTTATGTGAATTGTTATTGCTTTTGCATACATACAGTAATATTTTAATTCTCTTCTCCTTCTCTCCTCAACATATCAACGTTCCCTCGTTCAGTCTCAAGTCAGCTGGGCGAGACGTCACCATGGTTATGTATGATTTTATACATCTTTTATGTTAAATGTTATATTGAAAGCTAAATTTTATATTAAATGCTTTATACTTTTATTTATTTTGTTGAATATGATTATCATTAAACTATATATTATCAATGAAATTTTTTTTTAAATATTGTTTAACTTGTAAGACTCAGTAGGCCATCAAATACAAGTATAAACTAGATAACCACTCAGTTTGATGTATGAGCATTTTTTGACAAACGATACAAAATTTTATAGAAAATTTTGTTCGAAAAAAGGAAAGTTCTACATAAGAAATGTGCGACAAACGAGGTACCACTGTACACACAGTTTTTGGAATGATATGGAAGATTAGTGGCTCCTGGCGCAAGTGAGTCACGCATAGCGTAGCGTTCCACATTTTGAAGGTGATAACTTTCTTGGTGCTTCGATCAACTGAAGGTTTACACATTGACAGTTGTTCCTGTCTTCACTCTTGCAGTACATACTTTGCTTTATTGAACCAAGCACTGGAGCACTCGTCACTACCTTTTTATTTTTGTGCTCGGCGGCCACCTCTGTATGTCCAGCATCAACTCACAGTGCCCAGATTACTATGGCTATATAAATTTTGAAACCATTAATAACTTTTCAGATTTTTCTCTGCATACAATTCTACAAGTGGGTATTGTCGAGTCCAGTTCAGTTTTTGTCAAATCTGCAAGGATGTTCACATTTTCTCTTGGTGATATTTTAGTCTGCATAGCATCAGCTAGTGCTGTGGTCTGCAATTCTGTATGTCTTTCTAGTTTATTCTCTGGGCTGTGAATCAGCCTATGCTTCAGGAGAGGAACCCCCAAAGTGAATTGAGGACAAACCAGACAGCTTCTTCATTCAATTATCATGGCAACAGAATGGATTTTGTAGATGCAGGAAGCACCCTTCCTTGTCCCTGCCAGCTCAAAAAGTTATTAGACCCATCTTATGGGACAGTCTTCCTAATGTGAGGATCTTATTACAGTCTTTCTGGAAGGAAGTTCCTTCATCTGCAAACCTAGTCATGAATGTCTTATTCATGCTTTGGTGCTGGATTGGGAAGCCTTCTTTGGGACTTGGGATCTTCCGGGGAGCGATCCTTGGAGAGAGAGAAACCCTTCTCATTAAGTTGAAAGTTTCTTTGCATAACTCCATTGCCTTTTGACCTCAAGTGAACTTGTAGATTGTGGTAACCATTCAGACAGGACCACATTTCTAATGTTTTATGTAAGTAAGGTTCTACACCATGCCTCCCTTTATCCATAGGAAGAGTACTGTTTTTATGGACAGATCAATCAAGCCCTTCTTTTCCCTCGATTGGTGCATAGAACTTGAGTCTTATCAGACATACTCTGATGCCAGGATGGGGCAGTTGATTCCTTGACTGCTGGGATCTGTGGAATCTATGGGACAGACCTGTCTGGGGCATGTTTGCCCCTTCAAGGAATCTGCGTCTTCCTCCTTTTGTGGCCATACCGTCCCTATAGCATGTAAATCAGATTCCATACTATAGTCCAATCCATCGAGCCTCCTCTCCTCACGACCTTCAACACGATCAAGGAAGAACTATACAATGTTCAGGCTATCTCTAAGTTACATGGTCCGCTTAACCCTATTTTTCCCAGTATCATAATTCCTGAACCTGCCTGGTTGTGGGTGGATCCTACAGGATCCTCCCCCACCATGTCTTCTCAGATAACCTCACTTTAAGAGATCTACAAAAGTAGTCTGATTTTCACCAGACTCCAGACTGTACAGAGGATTACCAATTGGGAGGTCTTTCCTTACATATTGCAAAGACCATTACAAGTCACGTAAGTGAATCCTCTTGTCGTCTTCCAGACCTGGGGATTGACTTTCTGAAGCTAGTTTCTCTGGCC
This sequence comes from Macrobrachium nipponense, assembly GCF_015104395.2. Classification (NCBI taxonomy): domain Eukaryota; kingdom Metazoa; phylum Arthropoda; class Malacostraca; order Decapoda; family Palaemonidae; genus Macrobrachium; species Macrobrachium nipponense. Next base: position 135,284,568 of record NC_087202.1, on the reverse strand, counting down.
CTACATCACCCCGAGACATCTGTCCCTTCTGCAGTTACATAGTAATGAAGTGTCAAATTACAGATAACTCATGTGTAAGCACAGAGACCTAGTTCATTGGCATCCCTATCTTATTTTCCTTTAAGTCCCTGACATGCCCAACCAAGGGAAAAGATAATTTACTCGTCTACCCTGGGATTTTAGTCGTGGACAGATACTAGCCCAAGACCTGGATCGGTTTCTTTCTCCCTCAAGAGTTTTGCGGACATCCATGTCTTCCAGGGGCAACAGAGTTCAACCGAGCTCATATATAGCTAGTCTGGCACCCTGCCTCCCTGGCACCAACAACAGGCCATCATCAGGCTTTGCTATGACACCAAATCTTGCTCTGAGCACCCAACAGCGCTCACTAGCTCTGAGGAGACTATATTTTCCGTTCTGTTTGAATGTTCATGTTCGAAGGCCCTCCAGGAATTATGTTGTTTTAGTACAAGCAAGTTTCTTCTCCTAGTCAGAACTCCTGACGACAACTACAGCCTGGCATCAGCTCATTCTCTGGGAGCCTAGAGCACTCTAGTGCTGAAGAGGAATAGAGAGCTCTCTTGCCTGGCTGGCTTGTCTGGTATTTCCTAGAAAACCAGAATCACACACCAGTTATAAACCAGAGTGTTATGACAAGAACTCATCTCGTCTTTTGATTAGAACATCTCGCCCTTTACCCTAATGGATTTTATCTTCTAAGACACACACAGATTTAGGAGAAGCATTTGCCTCCTTTTAGCAAAAGCTAGATGTTAGAACAGTCTCTTTCTCATTAGCTTTAAAGCGCTAAAGTATCTCTTGCGTTCATTTGACATTCGACCTACTGGTAGTTTACAAGCAGTCCCTGGTTATCGGCGATCCAGTTTATGCTGCTTGACAAGCGCCATAAAATCAGTGATTTATGGTGGCATAATGGGCAAAATTCCAGTTATTGGCACCATAAGGCTCCATTTTCGATTATCAGCAACCCACAGCTAACGGAACCAAACCCCCCTTAAATGGGGACTGCCTGTATCTTTGTTTCTCATGATTTTGAGTTTTTTTGCGTGTTTAAAATGTTGGTAGTACCTAGCGAATTTTAGTTACTGACGGAAACATAGGATTCTCTCCTATTGTCCGAACCTTCCCCTTCTAGTGAAGTGTCGAAGTTTCAGATGCCGGGATGGGTTGTGGTTTCACTTCAATGTAGGTGACAACATAATCTGGTTGTTTTTATTATAGTACTGCACCCAGGGCAAGGGCACCTTGAAAGTCTGGCTAACCATTGGATTGTTCCATGGCTGCATATCTTTCAGTTATGCTTTGGTAGCAATCGGAGTATTCCTCCGCTAAAAGCTCCCCCTTAAGCAGAGGCAAACCTTGGCTTTACTGCTCACCACCACTACAAGTTAAGTTGAACACCAACCAGAGGCAGTTTCTACTGTAGGCTCTCTTGACTAACAAGGAATGGCAAGCATTATTTTCATTGCCAGCAGCTTTTCTATTTCTAATTCATTACATGCCTTAATGCTTTAGACTAGAATGTGTCCTAGTATCTCACCTCCTGTCAATGTGGGAATCAGCTTTGTAATTACAGGCAGTCCTCAGTTATCGGCGATCTGGTTTTGTGGGGCTTCTCTAGCGCCATAATAGGATGAGTTTCGGTTATTGGCACCACACAGGTTCTTATGGCGTGCCATAAGGGGGCTTATGATGCCATATGGGGGCTAATGGCACCATAAATCACTGATTTTCGGTTAATGGCAGTATTCACTTATCGGCACATCCCTGGGAACGGAACCCCCGCTGATAACTGGGGACTGCCTGCACTTGGTAAGTTACTTATTTAAAAATGACACTTTTGTAATAAAATAAAATCTTATATTTTCTTATGAATTACATAATCAGAGCCCTACCTTCTCCCCTCTGATGAACATAAGCATACACAGAATGGGTATTGTCTGCTGAGTCGTTCCTAACCCTCCCTTTAGGGGGACGAAACTGGTGTCACCTACACAGAACACTGGTGTAGCTACTGTGAAATTTGAATCTAAACTGCTGCGAATAAATGAAACTAACAGCTATGTAATTATTGGTAAGTATATCTAAAATTTCATTTTATTAAAAAAAATGTCATTCTTAAAATTTTTGTGTCACAGACACAAACATCACAATTTTTTAAAGTAAATATTTTTCCTAACTGTACAAACCTGAGGTCCTTTACATAAGGAATTACTTTCAGCGTAGCTGGAATTCGGCCGTAAGAGAATAACAGCAAGGTAGTTAGGCAGTAACTGCTTGTCTGATAGTAGGGAGTCCCGCCTGACCGGACGTAAACATTCAATTGTGCTTTAGGCCCAGGAACAGAATGAGGGGTGGCATGAGGTAGGCCTATATGTAAAGGACCTCAGGTTTGTGTAGTTTGGAAAAATACAATTTACTTTAAAAAATTGTGATTTGTTCCTACACGCAATACAAACCCTTGGTCCTTTACATAAGGAAGACTCACTGATTGATGGGAGGAACCTGAGTCATGTGAACAGACAGGTGTTCGCCCAGCCAGATTCCCACCCTGGTCATAAGAGCAAGGGGGGGAACCTGGCCTCTGTCCAATTGATCAGTGTGAGAACTGCAAGACCAATGGTCAGACCTATGGACCAATTCATAAGAGGGAGGTAAGCGTAGCCTCTTATGAATAGCAAACAAGAACTTATAGTTGGAAGCAAGATGACAAAATATACAGTAGTAGTATTGGGTTTGTCTCAAGCTAGTGTCCACTTCCCCCCTTGTTAGGGAAGGGACGGATATATGCTTCTATACCTAAATGAAATGGAAAGACTGGAGCTCAGTAATATAGCTTACCTGCATCGACCGCCCTTTCCAGCATGTGACGACCGCAGCCCTCTGCCCGTACGAACAGAGTAGAATGGGGGAGGAAGAGAAGCCAGTCACACTCTCATTCACACCCATTCATATGGTTACACAAAGGTGAGATGCAACCCTGTCCAGTTAGAGGAGCTGTGTATGCTACACAACTTGTTGAGCAGCCACCACGGGTTCCAAGGAAAAGGTATCCAAGGACCTATGGGCAATATCCTTAAGGTAGAAGAAGGTGAAGGTGGTCTGGTTGGACCACACCTCTGCCTTCAATACCTGCGAAACTGACAGATTCTTGCGGAACGCAAAGGTAGAACCAATACCTCTAACTTTGTGGTATCTTGGACGAAAGGTACCAGTGTCGAACCTCCCTTTGGAGGAGTAAGCTCTCCTGATCACCTCACAAAGCCAGAAAGAGATAGTGTTCTTGGACACCTCTTTCTTGGTCACCCTGGTGCTAACAAAGAGGCATCGACACTCAGGCCGGAGATGGCAAGTTCTCTTCAGATAGTGCCGTAGTACTCTAACGGGACAAAGTAGCCTCTCATCTACATCATTACTGAAGTACTCTAAGGAGGGGTCTTGAGGGTCAGATCCCTGTCTGACGACTCTCAGAGAGGCTCATAGGGTTCATGAGTCAAGCTCCTTAAGACAAGAGTCACATCCCACTCAGGAAGCCTGAGTTCCCTGGGTGGGTAAGACCTCTCGAAGCTCCTCATAAGGAGGGATATCGCCATAGAAGAGGAGATATCCACTCCTCGCAGCTTCAGGACCAAGGCCAAGGCAGACCTGTAGCCCTTAACTGCAAAGACAGAAAGGAGCTTCTCTCGGCGAAGACTAGGAAATCCGCGATCTGTTGAAGAGTGGCTCTGAGTGGAGAGACTGCTGCAGAGGACTGTCTGAGTTATCCTGCCATCTCTGTTGCTGCTTGGCAAGAAAATCCTCTCGCTCGCAAGAGAAGGTGGATAACTGCCAGCCGTGAAGTCACAGGGACTGTACTGCCGAGTGGTATCGTTCTACATGCGGTTGTGCCATGGGGGAATCTCTCATGGTGCCTTGGAGAGATAAGCCAACAGATCAGGATACCAAAGGCCATTTGGGGGCCACCAGGATCATCTGAAGATTGCTGGTAACCGGCACTCTGGTGATCACCTTGCAAACCAAACAGAACGGGGAAAAGGCGTAGACTTCAAGGTTGTCCCACGGACGTTGGAACGCGTCCTCTGCAGCTGCCCATGGGTCCGGCATGATGGAGAAGAAAACCGCAAGTTTTCTGTTGCGCCGGGTGGCGAACATGTCCATCGTGGATGCCCCCACAGGTCGAACAGCCTTTCCGCCACGTCTGGGTGAAGAGACCATTCTGTCCCAATCACCTGATTCTGGCAGCAGAGCTTGTCTGCCACTACATTCCTCTTGCCTGGAATGTACCTGGGTGACAGCTCTACTGAGTGAGCTGTAGCCCACTCATGCACCTGCACTGTCAACTGAGGCAACGGGAGGGACACTAGGCCCCTGTTTGTTGACATATGCCACTACTGTGGTGTTGTCGCTCATCACCACCACAGTGGGTCCCATCACTCAATCCCAAAACTCTTGGAGGGCTAAAAACGCCACCTTGAGTTCCAGGATGTTGATGTGAAGGTGCTTGTCATGTTGATCCCACACTCCTGCAGTCAGCAACTCCCCCAGGTGTGCACCCAAACCTTCGTTTGATGCGTCCAAGAACAGAAGCACGTCCAGAGGGGGAGTGTCCAACTTCACTCCTATTAAGAGGTTCCTGTCGTCTAGGCACCAGAATAAATCCTTCCTCACTTCCTCTGTGAGAGGGATGAGGAAGAATTGAGGATCCTGAGCCTGTGACCAACACTCCTTTAGTCTCCACTGCAGAGACTGCAAGTGAAGATGCCCATGAGGGACTAACTTCTCTAAGAAACGACAGGTGACTGATCACGACCTGTCAAAGCTGGGCTGGGTGTTCCTGTTGAGACAGAAACAGTTGAGCTGCCTTCCTAAGCTTGCTGATCCTTGAGTCTGTGGAGAAGACTTGTGCTGCTACCGTGTCGATCAGCATGCCCGGGTACTTTATCCTCTGCTTGGGAACAAGATCCAACTTCTCAAAATTTATCACAATCCCCAGATCGTGACAAAAGTCGAGAAGACGATCCCTGTCCTATAGCAACTGCAAGAGAAAGCTTGCCAGGACTAACCAATCATCGAGATACCTCAAAAGATGTATCCTGAAGGAGTGGGCCCAAGCTGAAACCAGTGTGAACACTCGCGTGAACACCTAAGGGGTGGTTGAGAGTCTGAAGCAAAGTGTCCTGAATTGGAACACTGTCCCCTCAAGGATAAAGCAAAGGTACACCCTGGAGAACTGATGGATGGGTATCTGAAAATACGCATCCTTCAGGTCCACCGAAAGCACGAAATCGTTCTCCCTGATGGAGGCGAGCATGGAGTGTGCTGTCTCCATCATGAACAGAGTCTGGCGAATGAAATAGTTCAAGAAAGAGATATCTATCACCGGTCTCCAGCCCACCTCCACCAGGAAAAGGCAGCTGTAGAACCCCGGTGAAGGATCTCGGATGATTTCCACAGCCCTCTTGCTCAGCATAGTTAGCAATTCCTCCTTGAGTGCTAGATCCTTGGAAGAACCAGGGATGTACGTTTGGAGATGGACCGGATGATTGGTGAGGGGTGGCCTCGACTTGAAGGGCAGAAGACATCCCTCCCGAAGGACATCCACTACCCAGGTCTCGGCTCCGTAGCGCTGCCATGTTGCCCAATGGCTCGCCAGGCACCCCCTCACCGATGGCAGCAGCTGAGGGGGAATGCCATCCCTAGCATTTCCCCATCTTCCTCTTTTGCTTACCTCCCTTCCCGCGAGAGAAGGGAGGCTGAGAGTGGGGCTATTGTTCCCCTCTCAAAGCAAGGGAGGAAGGCTGGGTCTTTCCTCGCGCCCTTTTCGACAAAGAAGCAGTCTTGGGGGCGGAGGAAGAGCTAGCTTAGCTCTGAGGCCTAGCCGCAGTTGCACGACACAGCCTGGACATCTTGGCAACTGCCTGGTGGACAAGACGGTCGCTGTCTTCAGCTCTCCACTCGTCTACTGCAGCGTCCAACATAACTCTAGGGAAGAGAGAGGAGGAACCCAGCAATGGTCCATTCCTAGGACCCAATGCCGACTCTACACTAGCCACCCTGGTTATACGAGTTAGGACAGCGTCCCTCCTCCTAAGAACCAGGTTGGCCCACAAGTAGAAGCGCCGCTGACGAGGTAGAGGAGGGGGAAGCAACTTGTCCAATCTGTTGGCCCTGAGTGAACTCTCTTGTCCAGAGACATGACTATTTACTTGGTCCAACACACCCTCACACAAAGAAGACCAAGGTAACTCCACACAAACTCTGGGTTCCTTCTTAGAACCCCAGAATGACTCTAACTGTGAAGGGCGGTCAGAGAGAGCAACCATCAGTCCTTCCCAGAGGTCAGTGTGCTGACGAATCAGCACAATGACTTCTGCAAAAGACCTCTGGATCTCCGGAGTGACTGCGTCTTGAGGAGAAGGACCATCAAGTCCTTCCAGGACGAGTCCCTCCCTCGACCCTCTTCCTTCAGAAGGAAGAGCCGCGACAGAGCCCCTAGGATCTCCTCGAACCACTTGAGCATATGACCTCTCGGGTCCTAAGACTGCACCGGGCACATATGCTCTCGTGGCCGAACCGTGAAGAGAGTCTCCATGGTTTCCCCCTGATCGCCTCACTCCTCCCAGTGTATCCCGAGGAGGTTGAAGGGACAGGTGAGGAATATCTGACACTCCCACTCGGTCTGTTAGCAGAACTAACCGATGGAGCAGGCTGCAAGCAACCACCAACCCGCAGTGATGATCGGTTCGCAGATCTAGAAGAGTGCTCTCCCTGTGGAAAAGCACTCCTCCGAGGATGGTAGCGACACTTACCCTAGGGGAAGCGCTACTCGAGGCCTGGACAGAGTGTAACCAACGATCGGGCGAAGAATAGCGTCCACCAGTGTGACGAGAGCGGGCACTGTCCTCACAATGCGTCACAGCCTCAGAAGAAGCCGAAGCTCCTCCAAAAGACTGAACGGGAGACCTCCTACTGGCCTTACCACGTGACCATCACGTCACTCCTGGGAGAACACATGATTGCTATGCAAGCGATCATCGGCAAGGCGAAAGTCACCTGAGTGACCCTCACCTTCCCTTTGCACCGTGCCCGAGTCGTGACAGTGGGCGGACTCAGTGTCACTGACAAGCTGCACACTCACCAGTGGGTGAGCATACACTCTGAGAAACTCGTGACCAAGCACCCGAGACGGTTCCAGTCCTACAGGCAGAACCTCCATAACTAGGAGCAGAAGTACCAGCGGTAGCGAGTACATCTGCGGTCCCCGTCCTGCGTGGCCATGGGGGTGGCGAGGCAGTTCTTGTTCCTTAAGGAACGGGAGGACCAGCGGAAGGCCCACCTGTCTCACCAGAACAGCAAGACAGACTTTTAGAAGTCCCAAAGCAAGACTTCTTGGAGTGGGGGAGACAGCCTTCTTCTCGTTCAGCAAAAGAGCCTCAGCAGAAGTGGTGGAAGCAGTAGATGACAACGATGACACCTTTTGCTTCTTCTTTGACTTCTTTGTCAGCTTCCTCAGCACTGCAGTCAGATCCCCCATCCAGGGCGCCGCTGAAGCAGCAGGCTCCAGAGCAGCCTGGACCGGGGGCACCGACGCCACAGCAGCACTTGCAGTCAGGAACAGGGGCAGCAGGCATGGAGATGGAGACAGGTGAAAGATCAAGTGGGGATATCTTCGAATGATCATACCCAGCTAGGGCAGAGAGGACTGCATAGCCTGGAGGAGGAGGAGGAGGAGGAAAAGATTCCACCCTCGACGTATGCAGCACCGACAATAAGACTGCAGCAGGTGTAACCGAAGTTATGAGCTAGGTGTACACCAAGTGGAGCGGTGCTGCCTACACGGGGCATCGAAACAGTTGTAGTAGTCTCCAACTCTACCCCATGAGTCACAGGGGCTGACGAAAAATGATCCATCAGCCCCTGGAGTGAGGAAGCGCTAGGCAACCCCAGCTTCACCTAAGCCTGCTGCAGATCCCCGACCGTCGAGTCAGACACACCTGACAGAGCAAAAGTCGGGTTAGTAGGGAGAACTACCTGTTCGCCCCGAAGGAGAAGGATCCCCTCAGTGTGACCAGAAGTTCCCGAATACAGCTCCAGGTCGGCATGCCTCCCCCACTCTTCTACACTTGATGAATCAAGCAAAGAAGTGGAAGGAGACATTCCCCCCGAAGGAGAAAGAGTGAGATGGGGAAGCTTACGCGGAGGGAGAAAGGAAGACGATGGGTTAGCTACCAACGGAGTCGACGGGGGCTTGTAACCCTTCGACAAAGCCTTGGATGACTTCCCCCGCGATCGCCTCCTCCCCTCATATCTCACCCACTGCTCTGCCAACCAAGAGATACAAGTATCACAAGGGTTGTCTCTATTGCACTCTCGCCCTCTGCACTTAGCACAGAGGGCTTGAGGATCCACATCCATTTTTAAGTGGAAACCTCCGCATTTTCTGGCCTCCCCTCCAGGGCAAACGCATTGCGCAAATGGGGGTGAAGAGGCTTATCCAAGTTTTGGGTTTGCATCTTAAAAATAAAGCAAAAAACAAAACACAAACACTCATAAACCAAAAAAAAATAAAAAATAAATAAAAAGTAAAGGAACAATCTCACAATTCTCACGACAGAGGTGGGCAGAGAGAACGTCAGCACACGACAGCAGCTGAAAGCGAAGTGGAATGTTTACGTCCAGTCCGGCAGGATTCCTGACTATCGGACAAGCAGTTACTGCCTAACTACCTTTGTTGTTATTCTCTTATGACAGAATTCCAGCTACCCTGAAAGTAATTCCTAATGTAAAGGACCAAGGCTTTGTATTATGTGTAGGAACAAAACTGATTTTCATGTCTTCTTAATCCACAACTTTGGAAAAATGCCATAAATGAAATAAAGTTAATTGTACATGATAACTTGCAGTCTAAGCTGGCCAGTGATACATTTGAAAGTGGGGAAGAAGGGGAAAGAAGGGAGGGTGGAATCCAGTATCTAATGTCTTGATCACTCTTCACCAGCTTGACAATTTCAAGAATGCTGTATTCAATCAGTACAGGCGGCCCTCGGTTAGCGGCAGGGGTTCCGTTCCTGGCCACCGACGCCAAGCGATTTTCGACGCTGAGCAATTTTAAAGCCTACGGCCGCCGCACACTTCTTTCGAAACTCTCGACCAGTCAAAGGCGCCTAATCCCACAACGGCGCAATAAGTAAAATTATATTATGCAGTATAGTACTATAGAATTTACTGTACAGTACATGTGGGTGTTTAGAGTATGTAAAGATATAATAAAGTTTATACAGTGTACAGGTAGCTGTAGTGTTCAAGTTACGATCATTAGTCTTACGATAGTTCGATTTTATGAGAGATCAAATTACAATGGCCTAACTTTATCCATCTTCTAGTTACATAAGTTCAATAACAGCAAAAGAGAATGGTGAAAGTATGGTTTAACGTTATACTCGTTGCGTGAACGTGTACAACCATGAAGAAACCGAACGGAAAAAGAAAACTACTTTTTTTTTCTAAAGTACAACCGAACTGGATAACATCTGTTGGCTTGTAGTATTTCGATCATCGTACTACAGTGCAAACATTACGTATTTGTTATGAATGGCGTTATGTATAGAATAGAACCGAGATATCTTAATGTAATAACTTTATTCGCTATAGATAAGAGATCAATATAGATTAAAGATCAATCGGGAAATATACCGTTAAATTTAAACCTAATTCATGACTGAAGCTGAGAAAACTGTTCAAGCTGCTAATGACTATTATCGTACAGTGGCAACAAGGATAAAAAAACTGCAGTAAACGTCTGCCATCACAACAACCACCAATAGATAAAATTGGGATAAAATCATTTTAATCAAAACTACTGTGCTTGAAAGAACACATTTTACTGTTGGTTTCACGACGATATAAGATAAATAACGTAAAGTTCGTTATAAACGATGATAAATAAAAGGATTACGTATTGCGAACGGAATCACGTAATTTTTACGCAATAAAACAAACATGCCGCCAACGTAATCTGTTAACGAAAAAAATAGTAGTTCACATTCACAACGAGACAATATTCAATAAATATTTCCACCTAAAAACACGCTGTATAAGGAAAAATAACTTTGTCTCATATAAGTCAAGTATCTAGATATTCGTTTATGCTAACTAGAAGCAAGAGCATTCTCTCAGAATTGCGTTATGGTGAAACAGACTCGTATTCATCAGCTGATTTCAAAGTTCAAACACAACATTGGCCGCTCCGCGGAATACGGCTTAAGTGCCGTAGTCTTTTAAAATACAATAATATGAGAATACATACAATATTCTTGGATACAGTGAAATAATGTATAACTTTTTAAAGGATTTATGGAAAATATGCATAATTAATAAAATTAACGTAATGCATTTTCGGAACTGGCGGACAGAACGAACATGAAAAAAAACCATCCCCTGACAACGTGGAGCGTAGTTACAAAGGCTTGCCGTAATTTGTATCTTATTTCTGTACAAAAATGAAAATACCTTTACGCATATATTTTCATACACATTTTAAACATAAAAGCATAAACATTTGAAAGATCGACACATCGAACGCTAAATTTGCACTCATTTTTTTCTTTTTCTTTTTTTAACTCGCTATTTTTGAAGAGCGGCAGGACGGCGGCAAAAAAAGTGCTAAATTAGCGATCGATGTGTCGATTTTATAAATGTTTATGCTATATGTTTAAAATGTGATGAAAAATGTATTACGAATGGGGTATTTTATTTCTGTGCAGAAATATGATAAAAAGGCAGCTTTGAAAACTCCCCTTCAAGTTATCGACTACGATGTGTTTTTCAAGTTCGTTCTTGTATGCCGCCGCGGCCTACAAGAACGAACTTGAAAAACACATCGTAGGCGATAACTTGAAGGGGAGTTTCAAAAGCTGCCTTTTTATCATATTTCTGCACAGAAATAAAAATACCCTATTCGTAATACATTTTCATACACATTTTAAACATAAAAGCATAAACATTTATAAAATCGACACATCGATCGTAATTTGCCACTTTTTTTTAAATCGATATTTTCGGAAGAGCGGCAGGCGGCGGCTTACAAGAAAAGAACATGAAAAAAACATCGTATTTCTTTGGTATCGTGAAGGGCAGTTTCAAAAGCTGCCTTTGTATCATATTTCTGTACAGAAATAAAAATGCCTTTCACGTAATACATTTTCACACACATTTTAAACAAAAGCATGAACAATTATGAATCGACACATCCATAGCTAAATTTGCACTTATGTAACTCGATATTTTCGGCATAGAACAGCGTCAGAGGCATATATTTTACCCTAATACCTACGTAATAACTCTCCATAAAATTTGTAATATAATTTGCATAACCTTTATGGTCTGAAGACATTTCTACATATGTATGAACTCGTTAGACAACAGGCGCTAGCGGCGCTGTTAACTGAAATTTGTGCCGTAAAGATACCTTTAAAATGCCTTATTTTTTTAATGAATATTTTGACGACCGCCGTAAAACCGATTCGCGTTGAGTGATTGCGCCGTTAAACCGCGGGCCGACTGTATATGACAATAATATGAAAATGACATTTTTATAATAAAATTACGTTTTATATATAGTACACTTACCAAGTAATTACTTAAGTAACAATTATGCTCGCATGGTATCCTAAATCTAAAATTCGTGATAATGCAACAGTTGCAAAGCAAGGGTTGACAGGCCTTGTCCACTGCAACGGGAGTGTGGAAGCGACAAAAGTCAACGGCGTCATTCTATTTATTGCCACAAAGTCCATGAAAAAAAAACAAGGGGATGGGGGAGGGCTCTAATTTAGTAATTACTTGGTAATTATATTATAAACCCTAATTTTATTATAAAAATGTCATTTTTATACAAGTAACTTAACAAAATTACTAAGCTGATTCCCATATTGCAACGGGGTGGGATGAACGAACTATTATAGGTCAATGCTTTAAGTATATGTTAATAACTTGAACTAGAAACAGAGGCTAACACTGAAACAATACTTGTTGCTTCCTTACCTCGTAAGGGAGCTACAGAGGTGATTTTCATGATAAAAAACGGCAAAAACAGGCTAAATGATAAGAACTCATAGGTGAAGAAAAAGTTTCTATCCTCTGCAGTCTGTAGTCAGCTAGGAATACCCTGAGAAAGCCAGAGAACACTTCTTATCCCTCTTCCCACTATAGCAAATCCCACAGCATACACTAATTATAAGGGAAAGCCCTTGAACAAGACTTCACTTTGCAAGGACAAACAAAATGAGGGCCAGTCTTTGTGGGGGACAGGAAACACCCATTGGGCAGCCACGTCCCTTACAACAAATTAGTTTTTTTTTCTTTTTTCTTTTTTATAAAAAAAAAAATTAAATTCAAAAACAAAAGGCAACAAACACTAAAAACAAAAAACAAAAAACACGAAAAAGTGAAGGTGAGTCAGTAACGGACATAATCACCACTCAAACCTCATCTCCATATTTTGACTACTGCATAAACTACCTTGTTACCAAATTTTCAAGTGAATGCAGGTCATGTTGAAAGATACTCTTATATAAAAGGTAATGGTTTACATTCCTACAGGAACAAATAGTATTTGGGATAAATCTTACCTACTGTTTAAGATAGCTTATAATTCTGTGCCGACAAGCGAGGTGATACTATAAGCCATTTATAACAGTAGGTAGGTAACCAAATAAGAAATTTTATTATGCAAATTTATATGCTTTTGGATATGGTCTGCACACCACAATATTGAGAGTGACCTAAAAGAACACAAGAACAAAGCAAAGCTTGAAAGCAATGTTTACAATTTTAGTACATGCTTATCTTAACTCAAAACCAATCCTAAAACTTACCCAGTTTGTATGCGTAGGCAATGAACAAACAAATTTATGTCGATGGACATTCCATATCTTTATGGTCTTATCATCAGAGCCAGTCACTAACTGTTGACCATCGGGAGAGAAGTGCACTGATCTTACCGAGTTATTATGTGCTCGAAATTCTGTCGAGTCCCCTAAAATGGTTAAAGAAAACACTTGTGATTGACAGTAAACAGAATGACAGTCTTTTTGGAGTTTGGTTAGTCAGTTTCATGTGCAAATAATTAAATGTTTTCCTGACTAACAAAGAAATAAATAATACCAGACAGAGTCATCTACCTAACCTACTCATTTTGCTCAGCTGGATTGGGGATGGTAATAAATCTACTAAGTCATCAATTCAAGCCAACTCACTCCTCATTCATTCATTTTCAGTTACTTGCATGCTTGCGTCTGACAGCAAACATTATTTGTGCTTATCACAGTTCTCATTGACTCAGCCACAGGGAGGCTTGAGGGACAGAGCCATCAGCTTTGGCAACTTCTTTGAGCTCCCTCCTCAGCAGCTTGCATGGAATCTCTTGGGCAAAGTTGACCATGGATGATAAAGTGTACATTCTGGTACAATAGTTTTAACATAAAACAAATTCTGTGGCCTTTCTCTTGCAACATTTAGCTGGTTAGAAAAAAATGTAGCCAAAACCCATCGAAGGCTATAATTAGCTAAGCTACTTGAGCTGAATTTGTTAAGGCATTTAAACCAGTCAAAATACAATTCCCAATTCATC